>NW_022745982.1:478126-483910 GCF_011630105.1 Anneissia japonica
TCTGATATTTAACTTACCAGCAATGGATAGAATACTAATCAGTGCTACAAATGTTCCTCCAAGGCCCTGCAATGAGATATAAATATATAAATAAAACGCTTTATTTATTTTATTTGTATATTTATTCATTCATTTTCATATTGGACAGTAAATAATTAACTATAAAATTAATATCACCACCACTCCTTCTACTTGTACTTCTATACTATTCAAAGCTTGTGCAGCCTCTTCACAAGTGTCACCATTATATGATAACAATATAATGATAATGATGTCACTAAGGTCATCAAGATGATTAGGATATTATAAAATACATTGATGATTTTAATGATGTCATTGTTGTCATGATGATAATGATGATGATAAAATGATCAACATTGATAATGGTGTCATAATGATCATGAGGATAATAAGATGAAAATTGTACCAATAATGATGTTTTACAGTTTTTATATTATATAAATCCTCAAAATTATTTCCAGATATAATGGTATATAAACAGAAGTAGGAAGTGCATCACTTATGTCTTTTAAGTGGCAAGAGATATATTCTTGTCATTTTCATTTGAAGAAAGCTTATATAATATAAATTATGCATTTGGAATACAGTATACAATTAGGCGAGACTTTTTTGTACCTTGTTTCGCAAACTTATTTTTTAAAAGATCGTCAAAGGCAGGTGGAAACATAAAATAAAATGTTGTCTTATTTAGCAAAATGATTGTGGCAAAATTATTCAATGAGATGGTTAAATGCTTTAAATTTATAAAATTATGAAGAAATATACATATCTTATTTTTCAGAGATTTTAAGGTAGCAGTGGGCATAATAAAAATAAAGAAAAAATTTCATTTTTTTCTGAAATTTTTTTTTATGGTGGTGGGTGCGCTAATTGGTAAAAAAAAATATTATTTTTTAATATTTTATTCAAAATCATCATTATTGGTAGGCAGTGGGCTCACTAAACAAGGTATAAATAAAGTCTCACAACCTTATAAAGCAAAATAAAGAGAGTACTGCACAGTACTGTATATACATATAAATTGAACTGACCTGGCCAATGACATATCCTTGCATATAGCGTGATGGGAATCGTGCAGCAATTCCAAACATACCGGACTGATAGATTGCAGTGCAGCCTAAAAAAAAAAAATACGAACATATATTATCAGACAAAATTGATATGAAAAATAAAACACTTATACCTTATTTACATTAGGTAAACATGCTTTATTTATCTTCACTTAATTCATCAAACAAGGATGACACCAATCATGTTTTTATATGTTTAGTGGGAGGGTTTGAAGTATGCTGTGGTTCATGATCTTTAGTTTTAGGTCTAGAGTTTGGAGTTCGGTTTGAACCTCTTGCTTTCTTGAACAAGGCGCTAATCTATGTATTATCTCTTTACCCCCAACCCCCACCCAGAAGTAAAAACATGTTAATTACAAGACCTATGCAAGGGCCAGGCACAGTTTCCTATGAAAATAGATATTGAGAATCACCGGTCGGTTTACAATGCATCACATATTTGAGGGAAAAACTAATATAATAACTAGTAACAAGCATACTTACCATTAATTAAAACAATACTCGCCATTGTTACCATAAAGAATATACGTGGCCCTGTGAAGTGTGAAAAATAGCATTTAAGGCAATGTTCAGACACAACGAATTGTGCTAAAACAGGAAATATAGTGCGCGATTACAAATATGAATATTTCGCGCAAATACTGCCGCTAGCGTTCGTTAATCGCCCAGTCTGGACATCTCGCAAGTTACGCCACGGATTAACGTACACCTAGTGTATCTCTCAGTTCTGAACGTAGCCTTAGATGGTTAATTTGATGTTGAATTGCAAAAAGGAAACAAAACATATTGATGAAAATTTGGTAGAGCAGGAGCAGATCCAATAAAGGGAGGGGAAACATGCCTCCCTTCCCCTATTTTGCCACTACATTTTGTAATTTCAATACATACTAAGGCTATGTATTGAAATAAGGAAATATTGAATACAAATACAGGTGGGGGTTCAATATTTTATTACAGCAAGTAAAGTGTATGAAGTATATAAAGTTGATCATTACAAATCAAATCCAAATTGATATTGGGTTATTTGACATTGAGAAACAGACCAATTACAAACTTAATCATTCTTTTAAACAACTGTAGATTAACTATCTAGTGACATTAACCAATACCTCAGGCTCAACTATATTAATAAACATACTGCAATATCATTTCCCTTCTACCTGTCTATAACTGAAAGCTTTCGCAACCCCCTACCGTGCAGTTGTGTCATGCACACTTGCTGACGTCCTCCCCCCACCCCCTGCTAAGTGTACAACGTTCATTCATATCACGAGGGTTGAACTGACGTACTTTAATCACATGTCCAAACATTGAAAGCATTTTTGGCAATGAGCCAACAATAAATGCCAGCAGATGATTCAAAGAACACCGCATACACTTGTACAGGAGGAAGATAGTACCGTCAATCGTAAATGTTTACAACCATACAGTTGTACGCTCCTGTTATGGCTGGGCAGATATCCATTGGCATATCTCTGGTTAGTTGACATTAAATTTTTTTGATGACAGTCATAAAATAAACGATAACAACAGGGATACACACTGTACTATGGTAATGAACAGAAGGCGCCAAGTGGAGAATAAATTGTTGTTGAATATCTCTGTGCACGCAACAGGCTTTAAAATAGGTATTATAAACCAAAAATTAAAAAATAATAACAATGATGATGATGACAGATGTAAATAATGATTATTAATATTATCATGTCATTATGGTCATAATGATGACGGTGTCATAATGATCATTGTAATGAAGAAGAAAATAAAAATAATACATTGATGATGATGATGATTATGGTAGTGACATTAAGGTCATTGCAATGATGAAGAAAATAAAAATAATATATTGATGATGTCATATGGTCACGATGATAAGATGAAAATTATAATGATAATGATGATAACAATGATAATAATACAAAACAATTAGTAAAATGATAATAATGATGATGATAATAATATAAAAATATTATAAAATTATAAAATGATGATAATGATGATGATGCCATAATCAGCATGAGGATAAAGACATTTCTAATAGCAAAATATACTCACAATCATTAGTATCAATAACAGCAAGCAGCGTTGTGATTATAAACATGATGAAAAGTGCTACAAGCGAAATTGGGATATGCCATCTTGATGTTCTGTTGAAAAAAAAAAATACTTTGAAAAATGTATATTTTGTTGCTATTCTTTTATTTAGTGTCTTAGATGGTAAGTAAACTTTTGCACAACTTTATGAAAATGTGTGGTTTCACCACCACATTCTGAGTAAGCCCAATTTTCATAACTATTTATTAAGCATAATTTTTTTTCTTATGGATAGTAGACAGTTGGGGAGAGGTGGTGTCACTCCACACCGCTTCTTTATATACAATGCTGCTGAATGGGAAATAGAAATGATTTTAGAAAGAGTAGGATTAACTTACTTGTGTTGGAAAAATAATGATACAACCATAAGCGTGATATTCGGTGTGAATGCTGCTATACCAAGGTAGCTTACAAATTTATCCTTGTATCCAACATCTGAGCTAAGATTTCCAAATTTGTGATCGGTGAAATACTGCAACAAAATTAAAAGGCAAACATTTTTCATAGCAAAACACAATCTATTTGGTAGGGCTTTTTTCCATATTAAATATAGTACCAGATTTTGATACACTCACGATTTCTTGGGGCTGGATCAAAAAAAAAAGAAAAAAAGTCTGGATAAGGTATAGTCGATTGTAAAATAGAATGAATATGGGTACCCAAACTACATAGATAATAATAGAGATGAGATATCATCCAGTGCAATTAATAATTTTCTTTTCTCTTGCCCTTCTTCATTTCTTTTCATACCTCTCCTTCAGAGATGGAGGGTCGTATCCTTGCCTCCACCCCCGGATCAGCTCCAGATTCCATTTTTGCTCCCTAACCTAACGGTGGCTTATCTAGGTGGTGCAATAGGGCACACATTCAAGTAATATTCAAGCCCCCTAGTCTCCCCCTAAAAAAATCACTCCAGTAGTCTCCATTAGCCCCTCCATTGCAAGACCCCTAGATACGCCACTGTAACCCAAATGTCTGAAAAAAAAAATTTCTTACGCCTTCAGCCGTTATAAACATATTCCATGGCAAGAGAACACCAACACCATGCAGGACCATGATCCAGTACACTAAATTCCATCTGAAAGCCAAATGAACATTGTTTGAATCATCTATTCTGTAGTCTGTACACACATACAAAAAATAATCATGCATCACATGTGAATGTTAACAGCTGGGGAAGATCTGGGGTGTGTGGGGATGGGGAAATGGGACCTAGGGCTATGGTCAAGCTAGGGCTGTGGTCAAGCATTTCTAAACTTAAAATATCAAACACCACCACGTCCCTTCTTCATCCCCCAATTTTCAGTCCTAGGAAAGATGCCACACCCAGGGGAAACAGTCATGGCTCGAAAATTGCCTACCGGAGGAGGGGCTGGCATGTGCAATGGAGGGGGAACCTTACAGTAAGCCCAATGACCATACCCCTCTGCCACCGCCAGTGCGCATCATGTTATCCTGTCTGATTAGAACAGTGGGAAACGGTTACAAATTTATTGAAAGTAAAATTAAAAGGATTTTAATGTGAGGACTGCTTTGCACTATAGTACAAATACTATCATCAGTACCCTTTGAATACAATAAAACAACACAAAGATCATGTGTGTTGCATACACGTCAAGCCTCACGCAATCGGCATGAGACTCGCGTATTCGAGGTCTGTCTCGCGCTCTCACGGTTAAGGACCAAAATCTCAAATAAATGTAATATTGCCTATAGTGAAAAATATATGTACAATTTCTAGCTCTCTCGCTAAATATCATATAATGTACTTTAAGTATTGTACTAGGATTGGTTTTGTTGTTATACATTCAAACAAAAAAATTGTGCACTACTGCACACCAGGGCTAAGTAGGTTTGGCTTTATATTTTCGATCGTGGATGGCAAAAACATGCATTCTCAAGAAAAATGAGTGATTTTTTAAACAGATTTTTAGTTGTAAATACAACCAAAAAGTAGCAAAGAATGCATTTCCGGGTATCTAGGGAAAAAATCGGGGGGGGGGGAATGCGCTGGACAACCCCCACCCCCTTGGGAAGAGTTCTAGAACAAAAGACTCACGCCTGCGTCTTATACTTTCAACAGCCAACTAACTTCAAAAGGATTATTTTTTCATCGTAGTGATCTTTTCATTGAAAATTCGAAGGCCCACCCCCCCCCCTTCAAACCCTTCAAACACCTTAATTTGCAAGAAAAACAGGGCACACGAGACGTATTACCTGGTCGCGAAACGTTTCTATATTATTAGCCTCGCGAGCGGATTTCATTAATTTGTGCTCAACTTACCTACGATAAAAAAAAATTCGCGACCCGTAGCTGTCACAATGAAAAAAGGTCATCAAGTGCGATGAATGATCGATCATCACGACAACTTGACCTTAAACTTTCTCCATATGGCCAGGCATAAAATACAATCATCTGCACGTTGACGGGTTGTTTGCACCAACACGGATGAGGCATTACCCGTACGCGATTTATTTTTCCGTACGAAACATTTGCATGAAACTTCACTCGGGCCATCTCGGATTGACTCGAGTGAGTACGATACGAGGAACAAGAGCAGACACTTCGCAATGTCGTGACGCTCGAGTTTTACTATTA
>NW_022745982.1:483989-502689 GCF_011630105.1 Anneissia japonica
AATAATAATAATAATCATTTCAGCATTAATTACCTTGGCCTAAGGCTTGTAATGAAGAACATACAGATACTATTTACTAGGCCTCTAATAACTAGCCCAAGGGGAATATCTTTTGTGTTATTTCCCCTTTGTCTAAGTTCCCCTTAACGTACAGGTAATAATAATAATAATTATTATTATTATTATTTTTGGGCATTACATGTAATTAACTTGGTCTAGCCTTGTAATCAAGAACCTGCCGATTACTATGCCTAATATTAATAACTAGCTCATTTTTACATTCATTTGGTGCTCTGTTATTTTGGCAGGTCTTATGACATCCAGTAATTTAGAGCTGCCTATTCTCAGCTCTTCTCTTAATTTGAAAATAACTATCATTCTGTTTCATTTGATCAGTGATGAAGAAAAACGTGCTTTTCCTTACTCTTTGTGCTTTTCCCAGAAAGCGTTTTTAGTAGGCCTGTAATTATGCAAAACCCAGGCCTAACTAAAAAATTAAAATTGTCATAGTATGTAACTCAAGTTAAAATAACACTTTTCATTATTCGTGCAGCTTAATCAAATATTATATGTCATTTTAAACGACCCATTTGTGTTAACATGGTAACATCGATGTATTTTTTTAAATTAGACAGCGACGTTCTCTCAGAAGTTGTTTTGTAGACGTTTATCTGTTGATGACCTTATGACCTCCTGAATTCTGCAATGAGATTTTCGGGTCGATTCAGCCGAGACGGCCCGAGTGGAGTTTCATGTAAATGTTTCGTACGGGGGAAAAAATCGCAACCCGCACATACCATGGAGGAAATAAACTCCTCCATGCATGTACATACACAACAGTGCAGGTGCGCACAAAAACTCCGACTCGTTAGTTTTTTTTAGTTTTGGGACGCATAAACGGGGCGACCGGGTTGACCATGTTTGACGATGTCTATTTTCTTTTCTTCCCGACCATCAAACGCTTTGGGTGAGTCCAGACGGTTGTATCCTCACTGTAGAATGTTTTAATCAATTATCATAAGGATCTAGCGCCGATTATCGATTATTTTATGCATATTTTTCTGATATAGAAATACTGAAGAGCCTATTAATTTATTAAAAAGAAATTGAAACCAGTGGCGTCACCAGGCTTCGAGGGGCCCGGGTTCGAAAGTACAGTTGGGGCTCTAAGCATATAAATTGGCCGACCAGGCTAACTAAGCAGGCCTGTCTATACAGTTAACATAAGTATTACTGGTACTCATTTTCTGAAGTCATCTTTACCGCAAACATAAAACTTAAACCCATCCCAGATTCTAAGTTTCAGTTTTGGGCCCCGAAAATAAACACTTCAATATGAGTATTTAAAAAAGTGAATTATTGTAAAATGTTTTTCTGGTCCAATCCATAAGTTATTGTGATGCATGCCAATCCATAATATAGTGGTCTAAAATTAAAATTTGAACCCACCAGAGAATTTTGTCCCGAGGCCCCTAAACCACTGGGCCCCGATTTCACTGAACCGCCTGTACTTCATGTTCTTTATATAATAGTACTGTATAGATAATCTAGAATTTTATATATGCATTGCTTTAATTATTAGATTTTTATAAGGGGGTGGTTCCCCTAAAGATCGGGGGCCCTGGTTCAATGAACCGCCTGAACCTGCGGTAGTTACGCCACTGATTGAAACCCGGTACGAAGAAATTCAACCGGCGTGGCACTTCAGGGCAGAATTATTATATTTGCGATTGTCTCCGTCACCCGAAGTCATGTCGCGAATCGACGGGAAATGCAGCCTGCGGCGATTACATTATTTTCTTGACTGCTCACTATCGTTGGAACCAACCCATAACTTTGTATCAGTTGTTATGCCCTGAGCATATGGGATGTTTCTATAAAATCATAATTGTGTGGCGTGTACCCATCGTGTAGGAATGGGCAGGAAAGGAGGAATATGATACATTTGGTGTAGAATTAAACTCGCATGGGACCACATTATCACCTCAATGTCGAGTGACGTGCGCGCCTTTGTATGCTAATGACTTCAGGTTTTGATAGACGAATATGATTGACAAATGAAACAAACTTTCAGACATGGTGAAGTGAAAATGTTATCTTTGAATAAACAGTTTACGATTTACACAACTGGCATAGCGATCGATATTTGTGGCAGTTTATTGCGAAAAAAAATTACAAGTTCTTCGCAACACACTGACAGACCAGTTTTAGGCCTACTTTAGCGGTGACTCAAGAAATTTGCCGAAAAAGGGGAAGAGGGGTCCGACATGTCCGACGATGGGTCCGAACGAAGGGGTCGACTAAAGACTCGGTCCGGGTCAGGAATTCCCTGGTATCGTTTATGCGGAGAATATTTATGGTGTGCTTTTAGACAATATTATATTATATTACAATATTAGTACCGGTAATTGGCAATCAAAATTTAGATAGGCAAATCATTATTGTTTCTATTTTTGTTCCGACACTCGCCGTGGCGTCGGCCGATGGGGAGGGGAAGGCTTGTGAGACGGTTTGTTGTGGCGTCGGACGACGTGTGACGAGGCCTGTGTGACGGGGCCTGTCTGCCCCCTCTCCTCTGCCGTCACCACTGCTACTAATAGGCCTACATAGTATGGCAGTACAGTAATCTAGCCCTTAACTAAATTATATACTGTAATTAAAGAGGCCCCTTAACTAATTGTAAACATGACAAAGTACGGTACGTACTATGCATAAACCACAGAATCGGGAGCTCCGGGTGAGGATAAATGCAACTCTATTTATAAACGTCACATTTTTAAATTCTCCTGGGCATTACGATTAAGATATTAAATTATATTAGGTCTCCGATACCATACTCTTTCAATTTAATTATTTTTAACATAAACTTTGATCAAATCAAGTATGAAGTTACTTGCTAACGGGCTCAGCCGAAGTTGTAACACCTCATTAAAGTCCGACATCTTAATTTACTAGCCCCTAGAAATGAAAGCAGCGTTGACCTGCTAGGTTTCCATGGTGAGGTCAATTCTCGATTGAAAGACATTTTACGACCAATTCAAGGAATTTTTTAGACAGAAAACAATGAATTCTCTTTGGCTTCGTTAATGATCAAGCGAAACAGGTGTCCATTGTTTTTATAAAATATTGAATTTAAGAAGATCAACTACCTTTAAGATAGTCCTACAACGAGTTCAAAACTATTAAAAAAAAACTTTCTGGTATATTCCGGTTTGTTAACATTATTATATAAACAAATTACAGTTTAAATATACAAACGAGTTATAAAACTGCTTGTTCACTTTCTGGTTTGGACAGGTATCGTAAAACAAACACCGACCAGAGGCGGATCTACGATTATTGAAACGAGGGAGGGCACCTGCTTCTCAGATTTTTTAATTTTTGTTAAAACAAATTTTTTTTTAAATGGCAGTGATGAAAAGGTTAACGATATTGTTCCTAGGCAACGAGCCACACCATCCCCACCACATGTCTTTCTATAAATTCGCCCTTAAGACATTTTGCAGCAAAGAAAAAAAAATGTGATTTGTAGAGTAGGCCTAATCTGACCTGCACATGAAAAATGCAAAGAATAGGCCTACAGTTATCTATTTACTAATTTTATCAAAAACATGATTGATTATTAGGCTATGTGTTGAAATTTGGCAACCTTACCAAAACGATAACGAATACAAATAGACCTACATTATTATGGTCATTCGTGCATAAAGCTTTGTCTACACTATCAAATTTTATGTGAAAAAAAAATGTGATGTGCCCATATATGGGCACGATGACGTTATATCACATTCATCAAATTGTGTCAAAAAGAGTTGAACATGTTCAACTCTTATTTTCCATCACATTTTACGTGACGCTTGTTTGATGAAATTTTATAGTGTAGACAAAGCTTTAAATATTCTTGACGATGTTGTACGAGCTGAATGCCATCCTTGTTTCATGCAAAAGGTATATGAATCGCCTACGGACAGATACAGGATAGGGCCTATGCTACTGTAGGGGAAGGGTTGTCTACAAATATGATGACGTAACCGTATTCATTATCGTTGCTTGCGAAACAGCGAAGTATAAACTTTGAAACCCGATAGCGGTAAAAACGAAGAAATTGACAAAATTGAAATGAGTAGGGTACAGGTCAGTGGCGGATTTAGGAGGTGGCATAAGGGGCGTACGCCCCCCCCCCCTATTTTTTGTAAAAAGTAATTTTTGTAAAGCTTACCAAAAAATCACCATGCACAATATTAAAGATCAATCAAATACCAACTTAAATTATTTATGACGCTATAGGTTTAAGGGGGATTTTCCACTTGTACCCCTACCAGGGACTCTTCCCTTTGACTTTTACTCAGTTCGCATATTCACGCCCCCCTCTTTCTTACCAGGCTGGATCCGCCCCTGCAGGTGTAGTAGGTATATATATATATAAAAAAGATTTCTTGAACTGAAAACAAAATATTGTCACGTGATGATACACAGGCCCCAGTATTAAATATAATGGTCAAATTTATTATCACTGATCGAAAGTAAACTTTGTGTTACAGAACCATTAAGAGGAACCACCGCGTGGTCGAAAGCTTGTGATTACTGTAAATAAATTTGTTAGTCTGAAAAGTGCTGTTTGTCCTTCATTTATTGTTATCATCTAGACTAACACGGCTACCCCATCTTCTACATCATGAGAACCATACGTGTAAATCACAAGACATGGACTCAGGAACGTGGCCTACTCACAGTAGGCTGCGTACACTTACCGATCGGGACAGGTATTTTCAGCATTAGATACAATTTTTTTCTTGTCAACTCCATTCGAATACGAGGTGGTTGCGACATTTGCGGCGTGTCCATTCTCTACATCATTACAGATAATCGTATTACGAGGAGTTACATCTTCCAACTGTATATTATTGGCAACGAACGATGGGTTATCCATGGTAGAAATTAGAAGTATGTTCTTAATCCAACGAATGGTAGTCCAATAGTGAGTAAACTTGTAACGTGGTGAATATAGGCATCGCAGGGTTTCCCTCGAGACAGCAATTTATTCGCGTAACCCGATATTGAAATATATTAGGTCTCCACTACGACTAGTTCAAAGTCAACTATGCCATTTCTCGACGGGAGACAAGTATCGGAAGTGACAACTCGATGCGATACGTCAACGCAGATTCCGTTCGATTTTGCGCAATGTACGTTACGCGCGCGAATAATAGTGTACTGTATTAGAGATTTCATAACGGAGCGGAGAATCTCGTATTGTACCTAAAAGGTTAGCGTTCATACACTCTGCAAAATCGAACAGATTTATGCGTTATCGGAAATCTATTAAACTTCATTGAAATGTAAGTAATTATACAATTGCCTATAAATACGGACAACAATTGATAAACGAATTAATATAATCCTGTATTTGTGTTTTGTGTGTCATTTGTCACTCAACCATTCTATTATCACTTATTAATTATTGTCTTATTTTGAACGAATGTGGAGGAATGTGACATTAGGATAAGTTACTACATTCATAACTCATTTAAAAAACCCATCAAAATGATTAACGATTAATGAGACAGGTCTATGCACGGCAGTCGGCAATCGCATACAAAAATAGGAAAGTAGAACAAAATAATATGTTTGTGAAGGAACGCAGTGACAGATTTAAAGAAGGGGACAGCACCCCCTTTGTTTGTTTGTTTGTTTTTTTTTTCAAAATTATAAAAAAAAAAAGGAATTTAAGTTTAAGAGTCCCAATTCCGGCCATCTCGTTCCATAATCATAAATGTTCTTATCTCTGCCTCAGCCATGGTGTGGCCGTCGGCTGAGGTGGTGTAGAGCACTCAAATGTAAAATTTCCGCCCTGTGTGTGCCCCAACTCCCCTCTATTTCGAATTCCTGAATCCGCCATTGGTACCGGTATGTTGTTCATTTGTAAAGTACGTTGTAATAAACGTTGTCCGTGTCACTTTCGTATTTGTGTGGTCTACAAACTGTAAATCTAAATACGTAAGTATAATATTGCACTTTCTTTAAACCTAAAGAATAGCTAAAGTTTAGAGGCACTTCGTAGGTTACCTAAATTATTAACTTTGTTAAGAAAAAAGAATGCTATCAAGCAGGCCGTCACCAATAAATAAAGGTTGATGGGGCGAAAAACACAACACAAAGCACACTCAAAACACACAAAGAAAGATAACAAGGTCTGATGAGACTGAAGTCCATCAAGACTTGTGCCTACTGGCGGCACAATACACAAAACTTAATAATGTAAGGCGATTGTTAAATTACCTTGTTTATACCTATCGTATGATGTATATGGGTTAATACAATAAACAACTGAAAATAGCGTCTTACTCAATATTATATAGGAAACTAAATTATTACAGTTCGCCCTCCAATATAAGACCACTATTGGGACCTGAAAACCCAGGGTGGCCTCGGGGTTCGGTGTCCAATTAGCCTTGATGGTTAATTGGTGTTAACAGACTGAAGTTATTTGGTTTTTTGAAAGTAGTCTCGATTTAAAGGGGTCTGAAATTCGAGGGTGCACACTGCAAATACTAAAAACAAAAAAAAGGCCACGTCTTTATAGGAAAATTAATTATTTTTTTATTAAAAATTAACCGAATATAATTACATAGCGCCTATAAAACATAGCATTTAATAAACTAATTATTATAGAGTAATTAACTTTATTTTTGTTTTGTATATCAAAATGAATCGACAGAAAAGCGAGTTAAAGAAAAACTAACCTGTCTGGAGGCGTACGTCCGAAGTCTATACTCTCCAGCCGGTGTTTCTTTATATCTGAAACGGTCTCGCCATTCTCAACTCGCACCTCCATCTCCACACCAGTTGGCACAGCAGAGTACCCGTTCCTAGACCCCCTTCCGTTCGATTTCTCTGTGTTCGTCATCTCATTCAGTGCCGAGTATCCGTTGTGGTCTGTCTTCCACATTGCATCATCATTGTAGGTGCGTTCAGCCTCTTGGGCTTTGAGTGACATGTTTGACCCATGGGGCTGACCACACTCATCGGGACCCATTTTGTTGTCTCTGGACGGTTACTGATTAGATGTCTGTTATTTCCCCCTCTTCTCCAAATTTTGTTAGGGCCAACCTTCTACACCAGCTGTCTGTCTCGACCTGTGGATCAACAGAAATTGAGTAATAATTACAATATGGACTGAATGGTTCGTGAAGTATTAGCTTTTTGATAGCACGTGATATGAAAACAAACTGACAGACAATGAGGTGACTTGTAGAGTTTATTGATAAAGATAAGATTGTTATCAAGAGATAATCCACGTCAAAATGTATAGATGGACCGACGCAAGCCGCAATAGCTTCGACAAACAAGAAAAAAACAAGGTCAAGAAAAGTGTACCATGGAGGTACTGTACATTCTGATTTTGACAAGCGGTTTAAATGGCTTATTTATTCAATTTTGTAGTCTATTAATATGTAGAAAATATTAAGTTTTTTCCCCTTACAAATTGCTGTCTCTTATACACATCTAGATGTGTATAAGAGACAGACTATATATAGTCCAACAGTTATGGCTTTTATGTAGCAAAAAAAGAAAAAAAAATTAAGATGTGTCCTACTTGGCACAAATTCTTCCGAAGTTTGTGATGTGATGTGCCCATTACATATGCATGATGATGTCATATTACACCCAAATATGGGCATATCGTATTTAATTGTCATATAAATTGTGTACAGAGCCTCTTGCACGTCTGTAAGCTTCGGGTGGTTGTATCATTTATAGCTTAAGCCATGCTACTAATTAACAAGTGAGCCTATAGCCTATATTGATTTCCTTTCAGTCTTCCAAATGTAATTCGGATAATGACTGATATTCAATCGCTTATATTTCCCGATATATGTATCCTACACATTCTAACAGGCTTTTCCTTTCATTACACAATTCTGGAAAGGCAAGTACAGTAATTTAAAACGTGTGAAAACGTTGTATGGCGACCACGATGGTCTAGTACAATTGCGTCAGTATACAGTAAGTGCCATACATCTCCATGTGGCTTTTAGTCCTGCCGGCTTTTAGGTCTGTTTTTTCGCCGTTCTCGTGTCTCCTTTTTAATACATTGGTTGTTTCAGAGGGCGCACCGCGACTTTAAAATGAGTTGTAGAAGTAGAAGACTTCCAACTTCCAACTTTGGTTAACGATAAGTTACCACATAGGGGGCGCTACTTCATTTTAGTAAAGTGAGTGGGTAGAAATTTTTTCACACGGAGCATACCGTACTGAAATTATTATCATTAAAGATATGCTGTCTAAAAAGAATAGAAACATTCAAATAAATTTAATAAGAAAAAAATTAACATACATGACTTTAAAAGTTACCTTTCCTGTATTCTGTTGCATAGACCATTGACCATAATCTGGTATCAATTTAAGGATATTCGTATGTTTGTAGTAAAACGTCTGTAAATCAACGAAACCTATTTTTTTTTTAATCTGTTTCTGGATATGAAATTAACTCTATTTGCCACAAGGTTTTCTCGATTTTTTTGGCAGACAGGTCACCTTAACTATTCTGGTATATTTTATTCAATCATCATTGCATAACAAAATGAATAGGAATGATTATTTACAAAAAATAAAAACAACAAATATTGTATTCATGGGATAATTTTTACACAGTAAACAAGAACGTGCTATCATCTTATTTCATATTCAAATTGTGCCATAATCTGTATAATATAAAAAGCATGTATTTAACTAATCTGTATTATATTACCTGTCTTTACCGAGAAGCAAATCTCCATTTTTTGTACAATAACGATATTTTGGTTGATTTGATTTTACTCTTATGCACGATGACATGGTGACGAATACAGTAACAGCCAATGCAATTCATACGTATAAGGCCTACATTCTTTAGTTTAAATCTAGCCAGGACATTTCATAGTTCCATTGCCGACATTTACGTAGCTTCTACTTGGCGCAGCTCCATAGTATGTAGGCTCACACTTGCATAATTATTACTATATATTTAGGAGGTACCTTTTGACACACTGAAATATATTCAAAGAACGTATCGTGACAATCCACCAAACATACTACAGCGGCACTAAAACAATAAAACTAGGTTATACAATAAGACAAAAATATACAACTACTGTAAGTTATACAATATTAAAACCAAAAAAATACTGTGTAGCCATGCATGCATATGAAAAAATACTGGTACCGTACTAATACAATTGAATGCCATCAGGTTAATTTAGTGATTTTATTACGTTTTTTTTTTTTACGTGAGCTGTAGTTTATACACACGACCTTGAATTAAAAAGTATTGGGTTCAACCATTATAGCATGTTCTGATGTATGGTTATATTATACGTTTATTGTATAAAAACAGGTCGAGATGACGAATATCGGTTCAAAATAACAACCTACAGTGGCGGATCCAAGAATTCGAAATAGAGGGAGGAATAGAGGGTCTAGGCCAGCCCCACCATGGTTGGGGTGAGGTAACACAATTTATGATTATGGCACGAAAATGGTACTCTTAAATTTGAATATAATTTTCTTTTTCTCTTCACCTTTTTTTATAATTGAAAAAAAAAATGTGTGGGTGCCCGGATCGACTGCCCTTCTTCCCCCTCCCCCCTCCTCCACCCCTTTGAATCCGCCACTGACCTAACATTGTTCAACCAGCTGTTGCCTTACTGCTTATTACAGGAAAATAACACACGAATACCGTTAATACAATAGGCCTATTTCCAGTAATATGGTGGTGATGATGATGATGATGATTAGGTTGTCTAATAGGCCTGGGATAATAAAGATAATTTTTAAAATGATATACTGTAAATAAGACCATAATGGTGATTAGATGATGATGTCAATAATGATAGTGAGACAAGGCGAGAATAACGAAGGCGATGCTGCAATGAACATGATATGTAATCAGTACTATTAATTATTGATTACAACAGCTGCTAAATACACAACAGTTACGACATACATCAAACCCTAAGCAAAACCAAACCAGGTTTAGTTTACAAAGTACGGTATCATTCTGATTTCATTTCTGTCTAGGCCCGTTAACAATAAGCCTACGCGTAGTATCAACTGCGCATGCCCGTATCTAAAGTTAATTGACATAAGCTTATGTCGTGTGTGTTTCTGTCGACTGACCTTGACATGAACAGTTCAAACTACAAATTGGATATTGCCCAAATATCTCGGAAAAAAATAATGTTTAATAATATACTTTATATGTTCTATATTCTCTACCGTGTGGACAACAGCTAGAGATGAAATTTTACAGGCGTCTTAAAAGTGCTGCTGTCATTTCTTTTATAATAAACTTAAGTAGGCCTATGTTTACTTTAACCAGCTTTAACAGTACAAACGAAAACACAATTAAAGCCACCGTATTGTATGCAATGGCCAATGCTGTATCCGGGGTCGTGATTGCTGTTATTGGTGCAGATGCTCAGAAATGTATGCGTTGGCCTAAATCAGTAGATTTTGATACTGTATTTACCAGCAATAATCAGATCTCCCTGTGTTGTCGCTCTGAGTACAGTAAAGATAAATAATGGTACTGGGTGGAAGAATTTATGCTCCGCTTTGTGAGCGTGAGAGAATGGAAAAGGTAGAGAATGGAAAAGGGGGACAATGTCAATTGAACAGAAAAGATCCTTAGGTGGGGTTGATTGCTTGCAGAACAATCGTCTTAAAATCACCGCAAGAGGAAACATGGGTAATCAGTTCTTTCATCGTGTGAATTCGTTGTTTGTATATTCTCTTTTCTTCAATTTCCCATGCATCACTCAAAACAAGAAGATCGCTTCCTGATGTTTCAACATACGCAATGAACGCAAGCAATAGGGTGTGATTGAAGTCAAGCTCTGTCACAATCCAATAACAACACATTTTCAACACATTTCAGTATCGGTGTAGGATCCGATAAAAAGATTGATTTTAAGGCAGATATTTCAATACACTGGTTCAGATCAGACGTATAATGTCGGGGGTCACCTAGATTAATAAGCTTTAAATAATAATATAGGCCATATAAGGCAATCCAGTGGACGCATTCACATTTACAGTATGTTGTTAATCAGAACAAAGTCGGAAATACACGCATATCAAACAAATACACGTGTTTCTCAAACGCACGGTTTTACGTATATTGTATTTATGCTAATGTTTTGTAGGGCCTTAGCAAGAATATCCAAGGGGCAGGGCTTAGCTAAAAGGTCAAAGGTATAGATTAGAACAAAATCTGAATGGAATGGAAAGTGAATGGTTCATTTAAATACAATGGTGTCATTTAGGTTTTTAACCACCCACTGGACTATCTCAGAATTCAAAGTTAACCGAGTAAAAGTAGCCTAGTAAACACCTTTATCTGGATGTAATCGAATGGTTCACATCGGACTGACATATCCAGTTATCTGGAATACAGCACATTCATCCAGTTAAACCGGATTAAGTTAGATAGGAACCTGGTTTTTAAGTTTAACTACGGCAATTTAATACGCAACAATAACAGGCTAGGTAATGGAGTTATATAGGCCTATACAATTTAGGCCTATACGTTCTGAATCAGAATGAGGGGTTTTTAATAGCGAAAACTAGGGCAAGGAGAGTATTTCACTCATGGTAACTAAATACAAGGCTATTAAATAAAGTATTGAATGTGAAATGGCATTTAAAAATGCCAGCATGACCGTTCACGTTCATAAAAAAATTATTTGTAGGGGAATCTCTGTGGGGAGGACCAAAGTGACATAAGAAGAATGTTAAGATTGGGTTAAAACAACAACACATTTAATCCGAATTCGGCGCGTACTTAACCAATATAAACGCCTGCTGTTAGGGTCAAACACCCAACATGAGAATGGTGTGTTTGGGTCTTGAGTGAGCGACCGGGGAAATAGGCACAGCAGTCCGATTGATAGTGGCGACTCGCTCGACGATGGCGGGATGTCCGCAATGCCAAACCTAGTTCCACTTATTCCAACAATATTAATAATATTACAACTATGTTTATAATATACGTCTACTATTTATTAACTTTCGGATAATTGAAATATTGATGAAATTTTAATCCTATTTTCTTGGCCATTAGTGAAACATTTCTGTCTAACTGAAAACTCGATTAATAATAACAATTACGCAAAGTGGACAGAAATGGAAAAACAATGTGTCAAAGTCTCCCTTCGGGGAGGGGGAGGGAGAATCCGCGACCGATTTCGGGTCTTGGCTGCTATCATGTGGACGTACGCAGACGTCTCGCATTTACTTGAATAGAGTATGAAATATAATATTAGCTCATAATCTTCAATACGAATGCATTGAACTGGAAAGTGTTAACGGCAAACATGAGCATGTTCTCGACTTTTTTGGGGTATTTAGGCTGGTGACACACGTTATTTCAGGGCCTGCCGTTCAACACACTTTAGTAATGTAAAACTCGGAAGGATCGAATCATATTAATAATAGGCCTACCCACATGCTGATTATGATGTCATTGATCTACATGTTTTCTGTAGGCCTACCGGAACGATCGAACGTTCAACTCATTTTTCTCAACATCGAGTTCAGGCTAGACGGAAACAATCACACAAATAGGCCTCCTCTACACGGTTTCCCCAACCTAGATCACCCCCTGCCCTGCGCTGCCATTAATTGTAACGTATTCGAGGAAGTGCAGAATTAGAAGTTTAGCATCGATTCAATGGCAGCCTAATGAGAGCAGCTTAGCCCTGGCTAAGCTGGTGGGAGCCAATGTGTGTGCGGTGAACCCTGGAAATACCTAGTTCAGTTCCATTAACTGCCGGGGCCCACCTTGCATTTCTGCTTGGACAAGTAACAGCGTAGGCATACCGTTTTTCAGATGAGACGTTTAAGTGGTTGGTCCCGTGTGCAATACCGACGACCCAAGTGGAACAGTAAACTGTTCGAAGATATTAATAAATTGTCTCAAATTGCATTGACAACAATAAAATACAATACTGAAAACGTTTCTACAGATTTAGTGGGTAATCTTTTAATTAATTTTAATCAATTATGCACATTATTCCATTACTGCCATTAATAATAATTAAAAAAAATAGCTCCAACGGTATCGAAATACCTAACATGTACGAACTACAGGAAACGTCTATCTAGGACACATCACGAATTCTGAAGGTTTAGTCTAATCTCTGACTGGTTTGTGAGATCAGAAAATTATGACTGAACTGCGTTGACTGAGGTCAAACATTTGTTAAATGTTACGAAAAAGTTCTTCTGAACCCTCCGAGCCTCACACCTTATTCCACCCTATCCAATAACGTCCTCGATGCAGGCTCTCAGCACATTGTCTCTTCGAATGCTTGACCGCTGACCAGTTGGGAAATCACTGACGCCACCAACACTACATGGTGAAAAAAGTAGCTTCGATCCCTGTTGGTTCGGGTGTTGATCATGTAATTTAATAATTGTAAGACCTGTGTTGTAATTACAAAGGGAGATTAATTTCTAATGTAAGTCTAGAGAAAATACCCAACAATGTGAGAATACGAAAGAATGCAAGGTCGCGTTATTTCCACGGAATACTCCGCATACGATGTATCATATCAGAGAAAATTAAATTTGTCCGAAATGACGGCTATCCACACATTGAATATAATATCGCAATATGCGGTCTATTAGGATAGTGTTATGTTCACGTGGGATTAATACTTTTACTAATGATTGTTTAAACGCCACACATGAGGGATGGATCGGTCATCAGGGACACGAAGAAAGTGCAAGTGACGCTTGGGTGAAAGTTTTGGCAGTGGTTATTTATACACCAGCCTTAAACCAATCCTTAATTCTGATTGGATGTTAGTTCATGTATGGATCGGATTAGGCAAATAGCATCCAATGAGAATTAAGTATTCAGCTTTAAGAGTGGTGTAACAGTAATCACTGGTAAAGGTTTTTGATTTTTAAGTTAAACTTGTTTTTGCTTTTTAAGTTAAACTGAGATTGAGCTTATTATTTTTCTAAGTAGGCAAACAGTGCCTGCTGTTTGACGAATCATTGAGTTTATTCGGTTTTCATTGCAAAAACCACACCTGTTTGTAGAATGAAAATCATGTTATGATGCAACCGTTAAAAAAAAATGCATAGTTTATTTATGTTCCAAATTCTGTACCGGTACCTTATTAAATTAAAAACATTTTCCTTTCCAGGAACCAAAATATTTAAAACATTAGGCTTCTTCAATTCTTTATTGTTTTCATTCGATTCGTGTTGTTATATTGCTGGGGTTATTTTACCCTCTTATTCGCTTGTTGTTGCATTTGAATACACTGAATTTCTCACAGTTTTGATCTAAGATAGAACAGCTGTTACAGGCCCGGCAACAGACGCCCGGTTCACCAGCCAGTCACCTGAGGTAGGCCTATAGGCCTACAGTAAAACGACAAAGTGATGAGAGCTGATAAGCCTATTTGATTGCAATAAATGCCTGTTTACACATTCTTACAATAATAGACCTCATTGCGCTTCACAAGTCGACTGAATACACAAACATAATGTACGTCTTTTTTTGGAATTGCGGCACACGCAAGAGCGATGCGTTCTTGAATTGCAAAAATAGTACACATCAACACAATCACTGATCAACAACGCAATCTCAATAAACGGTATAATTATCATTCCAAAACTATTTCTGAATATAGTTATTGTATATAAAATTGAAAGTTTACTGAAGCCGTGGAATATAATGCACTGAGAATTTCTAACGTATAACCAATGTAGCGTTTAAAGTCATCATTCCATAATATGTTTAAATGAAAATGAAATACCAGAGCGAGTTCATTTTAATATGGGTGTATAGTTCTACACAAGAGATACCTCCGTGACGATGCTTGTAATGGTGCATTCACATTGGTGTATGTACACACGCGCGTTTTAGACTGCGTTCACACAATGGTGGATTAATCGTAATTGCTAATAACTCATTGTAAAATACCGGTATTAAATATAAAACTAACTTCATGTTCAGAGTTCTAAAAACTCCTCATGCCTATCTCATTAAAAAAATCCGATATCTTTGTTTTTGATTCGAGATAGGCCTATGCAAAAAGAAGAATGGTGAAACTTAATCCTTTAGGATGTTTGCATTATTATTATTGCTTATACAAAGTCCAGGAAATTCGCGTCCACAGTTTCACTTAAGAACACGGATGAACTTTTCGCATTCAAAGGGCATTGTACTTTACGTTCAAAAACGTGTTCCTAATCGTTTTAATTTTGAGCAGTGATTCCGAAAATGAAGGTCTTGCGAAGAATACAATTGATCTCTGCTGAGTGCGCCACCAACAGAATGGTAATCAAATCAATGATTATTCATAAACACGGGTCCTGGATTGGAACGGTATAGTACAAATGAAACTGATATGGGATGCCATCCACAGTGTAGTAATTGATCACAGGTTAATGATAATGATATGCGAATAAGATTCAAATGCTCAGCATAATGGTAGGCCTAACTTTTTAAAATGTATTGCTATTATTATTATTATTATTATTATTATCATCATCGTCATAGTCATCATCATAGTCATCATCATCATCATCATCATTAGGACCTACTATCACCATTTAATCATTTCAGTTATTATTAATAGTTGCTGAAACCGTTACAAAGGTACAGTAAGCAAGTACAGTAATTGATTCAACAAAACCAGATACCGCAATTTCCTACTAGGCATATTTTCATTATCATTATGATGACGATGATGATGATGGTAATAATAATGATGATGATGGTAATAATAATGATGATGATAAAGAAGAAACATGAAAATCAGTATTATCATTATGATGGTTATAACAAGCATAATTCTTAATAAGAACAACACGACAACAAAAGCAACAGAAGCAGCAAACAACAGTAACATCAATTAAAATAATTGAACGAAATATTTCCTAAACCGTAAAAATATATGAAGATTACCGGTACTGTAAGACCAAACTAAATGGTATAGTAGGAAACAGAAAGAAAAACCAACAAGGAAGACCAAACCAAAAGCAACATGGTTAAGTAAAATTAAGGGGAAAACCAAGGAATTTCTACATGGGTCTAAAAACGTGTTTCTAATCTTCGTTTGTTTCTTTCTTGATTTTCTTTTTTAATCGTTTTAATTTTGAGCCGTGATTCCGAAAATTAGGTCTTGCGAAGAATAAAATTGATCTCTGCTGATTGCAGATACCAACAGAATGATAATCAAATCAATGATATTTCTAAATACGGTCTTAGATTGGAATGATAGGCCTATTACAAATGAAAATGATATGGGATGCCATATTGTAGTAATTCATCACAGGTTATCTACACTGTAGCGGCTCTAGTGTTCATTGTACATGTGATAATATAATACATGATAAAGATAAAGATTCAAAGGTTAAACATAATGATTTTACAAATGGCAATGTACTTTTCTAAAATAGGTTAAGGATTGTTAAACGATGATGATGGTGATGCTGCTGATGATGATGATGATGATGATGATTATGAAGATGAAAATCAGTATTAATTAACATTAGGCCTATGACGATAGTTATAGCAATCATAAGAACAACAACAATAACAACAAAAGCAACAGCAACAAAAGCAACATCACTAAAAAAAATTGAACGAAATATTTCCGAAACGGTTACAAATACGAAGACGATATAAACAACTACTGTATGACTAAACCAAACGATATAAAAAGTATAAAAGTATAACTACACAAAGACACTCCAGCATACAGGCCTTAGAAGAAGGAAACAGATAAGTTAAAAAAAAATTTTAAAAAAACCCACAAGGGAAGACCGAGCCGAAAACAACATGGCTGAGTAAAATTCAGGGAAAAAACCAAGGAATTTCTCACGCAGGATACTGGTTTGCTGAAATCGTGACAAATGCTGAAATTTGGTAAAACGTGCAATGTCGGAAGACGAATAACGTTAATATAATGTTTAACCAAGTACAACCCTACACTCATAACACGTCAATTTAATTTGAAAAGATGTCCCGTGGCATACGGATCTACAGTCCTATTGCACTAACAGTTTAAATCGACATTGCTCAACATACATAGGAAATTATTCTGAACATCTATGTGACATAGACACACTATTTTGCTGATGCTGTACCAAAACAATGTATTCATAAAAGAACAATGTAATCATCAGCACACTCACGGAGGATATTTTATTCATCCATGTTTTCAACAATGTTTCTTATTATAAAAGATTTAAAAAGTGTGTATAACAAACAGAATTCTATCGGACTCAGCGAGCGAACAATTATACCACAAGTATTTTAAATTTAAGCACATGAGCTCAGTACCATTAGAGCTCTAAGAAGATAATATATCCGATAACCGTATAATAAGACAAATTTAAAAGTAAAATCATACCGTAAATACAGCTGCGTTGTCATTTGTGTTACGAAATGTTTAAGAAACCCAACGACTGTTTGGCAGATATTAAAATTCAGTTCCAAACGGACGTCACAGTAGCGTCTGTTCAATAACAACGCATACAAAATGAGACCCGACTATTGTCAAATTTTGGACAAAGCAAGTGGACTGACAATAATAAACGGCCTTGCAGTTATACGCATGCTAAGGCATATTTAGCTACAATGGTTTAGACCAATAAACTTCAGAGTTTTCTACCAAGTCTTAAATACAAGGGGATATCCCCGATGCGAGCACAAGTATGTGGGACCACCGCGGCCCAGAACTCTCGAGGAGGAATCCCCGGTAGATATGGAAGGCTTAAGCCCCTATCGCACTGGACTTAATTTAGTCAAATTAACCGAGTCACTGGCTAAATTGACCAAAAAAAATTCAATCCGAACGCCGGTTACAATTCCCTCAGGGTTAAATTAACCAAGCCGAATGGTTAATTTTACCGACCTCAGCCTGCCCAGTAAAACTTACCACGGTCTCGGTTAAACTAACCACGTTGGTCAAGAAGTCCAATCCGAACGAAAACTTCTTCCACGTTGAAACCGCTCGAACAAAACCGGAAGTTGAAGTCACAAACTAGCGCCCTCAATAATATTTTTTATACACAACAAAGATCTTATAAACACAAGATAAGATCTTTGATACACAAGGTTAAATCTTGGTAAAACCATATGGAAAATAGAACAATTCTATTTTCTCTATGGTAAAACTAACCGCGTGAATAATCCAAGTGCGAACAATGGTGAAATGTACCCATGACTTAGGTTAAAGTTACCCTGGTTAAATTTACCATTTTTTAAATCCAGTGCGAACAAGACTTTATTTAATCAATTTTAGAGTTCCATAATGTAAAAATAGAATATTACAAATGAATTTCGGCATATGTTTTATTCTATTCAATAAATTAATTGTCACTTAGCTCCCGACCGAGTGTGGCGGGTGGAGGGAGGAGGTTGCGGAGCGAGAAGCTCGCCCTGGCAACACCACTGGCTTAATAATAGCGATATCACAACGGTGTTAAGAGTGTATCAGGATTTATAAACAATTTTTTTTATTATTATTTGTTGAGAATCGTATTTTCAACCTCAGGAATCGAACCAATCACCCTTAAGCTCTGTCCAGACTATCAAATTTTCTTTTATAAACATAATCACGGCGTGATGTCACCATGACTTTATTTAGGCATGTCACATGGTATTGTCAAATACTATTTGATAGTGTGG
>NW_022745982.1:503298-512276 GCF_011630105.1 Anneissia japonica
CTCGTACCAACGTCGGCATGTTGCGACGCTGGAGTACTATTCAGCGTTTTTACTATATTTCTAGGTTTCCTATTTCTACGTTTAATCGGCTCATGTCTCAGCGACAATATTTTGAGGACAATATTATTTACGAACCCAGTTAAACTTATTTACTAGCCTATTTCAACGTGCTAATTATTACATTTAGGCGACGCTTGTTGTAGACTGGCATAGTGTTTGCGGAAATAAATACCATTTTATACACATGCGCAGATCGATTCGCCAGCAGCAGCGAGCCATCGCCAGCAGAGAGATGTCACTGCAGCAAAACACTACTGTACCAACGCTGTTCTAATAATATAGACAATGGGTCGTGCTCATATTATTTGTTATATTTTTATTATTCATTATTTTCACTTGACTCGCATAAATAATTTTGTTCGAAGAATATTTTATGCAGTTGTACTTCGCAGCACTTCACTTGCAATTTGCAATTTCTAGTTTAATTATTATTTGTTGAGAATCGTATTTTCAACCTTAGGATTCGAACCAATCACCCTTAAGCTCTGTCCAGGCTATCAAATTTTCTTTTATAAACATAATCACGGCGTGATGTCACCATGACTTTATTTAGGCATGTCACATGGTATTGTCAAATACTATTTGATAGTGTGGACAGGATTTTATTGGTGATCCGCTTCTCGAGCGGATCACCTATTGTAATTGTCAGGATCATCAACTTCTTTTTTTTCTTTCTCCCCATTTCTGTTCGCACGATATCTCAAAATTGCCACGATTTACGCATACGGTCATTTCATCGATCATTTTGGCTTCACCTGGAATAATCACGGTAAGGTTTTCAAAGTGACCAGTCATGCGTGACGTCAGCTACGCGCAATTTTGCGTTTTTACATAATCGATCATATCAGCCTAACCAATTGCAATTTTGTAATCGTATTAAGTGAGCATTAACTTCGGGTCAATGTTAAATGTACTGTACCCTAATTTTACGCGTGTGCTTCGTAACGCGTGCGTCAAAATTTCAAAATATTCGAAATCACTTTTTGACTAAATTAGAGCACGTTACACGCCATTTTGAGCATTTCAATTGTTTTTTAAATTTACCACTACGCGTGCGCATTTTTACGCGCGCAGCACGTTCGGAAGCTAGAAATTCAGTTTTTTGTGACATTTTGGGTTCCAGACATTGTTTTTACAAGTTTCCGATCTTTTCAATCACTTTATGGCCAATAACAATGGCGTAGGTACGCATCAAACATAATGAACTTTGTGCGCATTTGTGCCGATATACAGTGAAATTTTGCTAAAATCAGGCCTAAATTTAAACAGTTACAGCTCTTTAGGATGAAAGGTGACCCCCAATTTTTATTACATATTCTGAAAGCACATGATTTTCTAGCTCATAATGGTCGATCGGACATTGTGACGTCATCATATTGCCATCTGAATTCAACAAACTGAATTTTATCGATGACGTCTTTTTTTAAAATGCGCATTTGAGCGTATCTCGCTTATTCTTGGTCGATCGTCTTCCAACTTTAAAGGATTTATAGGTCACGTTGAAATGTTTCGATAATTATATGATTGTACATGGGCATATAGGCCTACTTATACTCCATAGTAATTTACCGTATTTTGATGCACAGTACGACAATGGTTAAATTAATATGAATGATCTACGACCGACACGATCGTTAATAAATTGGCCGTTCACTATTTTCAATCACCAAGTACATAATGATGTTCTGATGACGTATTATATCGATCTAACTGCTTACAGAAGCTATTCAACAAATGTTTATGAAGGTAGTTCGTCCAGGTGGTTCGTCCAAGTTCGCAATTGAGAAAAATTCGTACCGTAATTCAGAGAGATTTTCATAACATTTCAGTGTCGAGGCCTAGTGGTCCGTGTACGTACGCTATTACACAAACAGTTCTTCCAGGAAGATATCAGGCCTATTTAGTTCATATTTCTTGCGAGCTTTTTCGTCTTTGTATTCGCACGGATGTTGTATTCAACCGTTTGAATTTTAAAGCTTACTAATTTTTTTTGTCTAAACCTTTGTCTACACTATCAAATTTTATGTGACAAAAAATGTGGTGTGTCCATAGAGTATATGGGTTCGATGACGTCATATCACATATTATTAAATTGTATCAAAAAAGTTGAACGTGTTAAACTCTTGTTCCATCCCATTTTATGTGACGCTTTTTGATGAACTTTGATATTGTAGATAAAACTTAATTTCAAGGGGGAGTGAATCATTTGATCTGTTTTGCGGTGTAGACACTTTTTTAAAAATTTTGATTTTTTTTTTATTTAGAGAGTGTCGGAGTAATACCGCAAATCTCTGTTTATGTCGGTTTTCTCATGTGTATGGTATTAATCTATAAATACAATGTTGAAGGACAATTGATTAGCGAGTTGACGGGTTAAATAAGCTTGGAATATCACGATTTAAGCGCATGTTTCCTGGACCATAGATTCTCTAACATCTACTGTAAGCTTTGGCCTTCTGACACACAAGTTTATACAGAGGTCAGTTAATGGTCAACACTCTAGTATGAACCTGCCTTATAGTGCAGTAAACACAAAAATACAGTAATATTATTTGCTAACAATCAGAGGCCTAATAATCTAAAGGCCAAATTAAAACAAAACGTTGTTTCTCGTCTCCAATAAAAAAAATACAGGGATCAAGCCTCTATCTTTTTTTTTTCCATAAAGAAAACCACAACAGACATACATCAATACTCACTGCATAATGAAGATGACTGGATTTCTCTACAGGAATGTTTGGCATTTGGAATTTTAAATTTTAAAAAAAAAAGAAGGAAAAATAAGAAGTGGCCGAAAAGGGCCTCGAATTATTTTTTTTTTCTTTTCTTTTTTCTTTAATGTGGCCTACCAATTATTCAATCAACCAAAAATGCATTCCATAATTCGAAAAAGAAGGTTACACTAGTAACGGTCAGTTTATTAAAAAAGATTCTGAATATTAATATAATTAAGACGTTTTAAATGTTGACAGTCAAACCTAAGGTCCTTCACCTGAGTTCGTTTGACGCGCGGTGTCAGAATCAGTGTAGGGAGCGTGTGCAAGGCATGTGTGTAACATTTCATATTTCAAAGTGCATTTAAAGCTTTATCCTCAAAAACTATTGTATGCTCATATAGTCAAGATGTGCCTATATGTTTTCATGATGTGATGTCATCATGACATTTTTTTATTGTTATTTCAACCATCTTTATAGAGGGTGACCTAATTTATGAATGTCACATGTTTTGTTAAATAAAATTTGATAGTTTGGACACGGCTTTACTCGAATCTTTCTTACTGTAGAGTTGTATAAAATACTAGCTTTTTTCTATGCCTAACTATAGGCCATATTTGTGAATCATTGGAAATACAGAAGAATGCCCATACATAACTTTACTGTATGAGATGTCATTAGCATAATTAGGTGCAATTTTGGAGGGGGTCATAAAAGCCAAAAAATAAGCCTGGAACATAATTCTTTTGATTAGTTACGTAAGTACGGGCCCTCTTGCCCTACCTCATACCGGCCGATAAATCAATACAAAATAAAATCAGCATTTGTTTTTTTTTGTCATAGACGTACTGTATAATGAGGTTTATTAATCAAATCAAATTTAGGTTTACAGTAAGTGCTATTTATTGTATACGTCTACACAAATAGCTTTATGTTTAATAACTACAGATATTTACAATTTATTATTAATATGTTGTTACAATAGTATAGTAAATTACTTTTATTCTGATGAAATACTGTAATCATAGCTAAAATTAGAGCAAGTGAGTAGAAAAAAAAATCTTGTCAAATTATTAATAGTAAGTACTACTGCAGCAGCAATAAATAACATAATACAGTAACTATATCATCATTGCACAGGCTTAAAGACATTTTGCAATATTATTGTATCATAATAATTATTTCACCAAAAAACAAAAAACTACAGATTGCTGCATTGAGCAGTATACCAATGTAAATATTAAACACAAATACACATTATACCTAGGCTTACATGGCCATGATTTTTGCAGGTCTTGTTATAATCAAAATGTGCGATTGTTCCGCAGATGTTTAGATTAACCTAATCGCCATAGGTTGGCAAGGCCTACAAAAAATAACTTCATATAGTCATATCTGCCTGCTGTAGCGTAAACACATTACGAACGACAAGCCTAGACCAGGGTAGACTAGCTAGAGTCTAGACAAAGGTCCTTTGTTAATATGAGTTTGGGTTATATATTAGAATCCACTGGTGCGTATTATTATTGTTAATTACACAGGCAACAGTATGATATGACAGGAAACTCAGGATAACTAAAGAACAATAATTATTACAGAATCAAAGATAGGCCTAATTATTTATCATCAACATCGTCGTCATCATTTATCTGCCCCTAATCTAACTACTACTACTAGCTTACATAGCTAGGCCTGCTGATGATGCCATACAAGCCTAGCCTAGCTAGTACTAGGACAAGACCGGCTACAGGAGAGGCAGTGAGTATTTTTGAATATTATAATAACAATCAATAATTTACAACAAACATTTAATCATAGTACCAGCAGCAGAACATAGCCTAGGTAGGGCCTACTCTTCTTATAGGGGCGTAGGCTAGGCCTACTGTAACCCCTGTGCTACATGCTGTGTGACTACCATCACCAGGGAGTTGATTGAAAGAAAGGAAGTAGGCCTATTCCATCCTGGAGGAGGCCTAAAATATACCATCTAAAATACAACATTTTTAAGCCTATTATATAAGAATAATCATAGGCAATCAGAGACAGACTAGATATTATGGCTAAATTTAAATTATCTATATTACCTGTTCGGACCCTGAATTGTCTGCTTTAATCCTTTATATAGCACTAACAAGACAACAACATTGTTCGCACTACCGTTACAGTATTTCAAAATACTGTCGTGAGAAAGCAATCAGCTGATTACACAATCCTTTGAGGTTTTCCTTGGAAAGAACCATTATGTAATAGGGGGATTGAACATTCACGCACAGAGAAATTGAGAAATAAATGAGGGCGCTATCAATAATTAAAGAATGAAAAAGGGAGAGAAAGTGTTGGGGAAAGTAGAGACGAGGAGGCTTGGGTTCAATGGGGTATAGGGAGAATAGAGAGGTTAGGGGCCTTTTGTGGGTAGATGTTATGTGTATATGTTTAGTATACTAATATATGTTCTCTCTCTTGTGGTATTTTCTGTAGGTTTAAATGTTTATTTATAAGTTGTATACGCACGTGTTTTATATCGTGTTAAGTCCGACGTGTGCCAAAAGTGTTACTCAGAATAAATAAAATAAATAAATTAATTAATTAATTATTAAACGACTTTCGCAGCGGTATTTAGTTTATTTTATGTTATGTTATATTATGTTATGTTATGCTCTGCTACACTATATGATGCAGTGCTAGGCTATGATATGTTATGTTATATAATGTTGCATCATTAGATATATATTATACTGTATTATCATGCTATTTTATTCTATGTTATATTATATGTTATGTTACTGTATGTTATTTATGTTATGTCATGTTATGTTATGCTATGCTGATGTCATATGACGTGCTATTATGTGTTTACTCTTGTACTATTATGTGTTTATACTTGTATTATTACAAAATATATATTTTGTAATAATATTAACTATCAAAATAGAGTAATGTTATTATAGTTAATATTATTACAAAATATTATATTTCATTACATTATCCTATTGTATATAATTTCATATTATATAATATTGCTATACTATTTCTACATGAATACTGAAAACTACAGGTAATCAAAGAGAAACACGCGAAGACATTTCAGGCCCAGTGGGTGTTTTTTCGAGCACAGCTAAACGAGATTAGTCGTGATACCGAAGAAGCTGGTTATGATCCGTCGCTTCAGGATCTGTTATTTTGTAGGTAAGTTCTTCGTTTGCTCACTGGGAAGACGTTGTCACGAACAAATCACATTCCCGCCTTCAAACCACCATCATTAAACATGGTCATGCTGCGGGTTTGCTACTTTTTACGTCATGTTAAAGGTGAACGATATGCCCTAGTTTTCAAGCGTGCTTAATCACCGTTTTATATTTCCATATATACCAAGATTAATTAAATGTACGAGATCGGATTATCATTTTGTTATTCCTATCATTGTAAAGTAATTATTGAGAGGGATGGGTGTAATTGAGTCCTCCCAGGTGAGAGCAGATACTTAGCTAAAGTGGGGTATAGCCAGAGCCCTGTGTGCGCGTTGAAGCACGGGACGCCTCTAACCACCACCAGAAGAGCCCTCATCCCTCCACATTGGAGACAAGTCACCAGACTTGGGGGTTATCCTTATAAGTTTAAACCTAAAATACTCTCTTCCAGAGCCTTCGGGACCGTCACGAGCCGCACTGGCTATGACCAGACCACTTTTTTTTTTCATTATACCGATACCTATAAATTATGTGAATATATCAATAATGTCGTTTGCATCACTTCAGAACTTTCTTTAGAACATGCACTATTATGCATTTCAACTATTTTTTTAAAATCCTGAATTTTAGTAATAATTAAGATTAAGTTTTAAAATGTGTAAAGGTGTAATAAAAATATATATATTTTTTGGAGGTGTGGAGTAGGCCAAACTGTCATCACCACACAACGGCATATCGGTTCAAGTCGGTCCTACTTACTATCAAAATGTAAACCCCTAAAGCATTTATTACACAAATACTAAAAAGTAACAGCATAATATACTGAACACGAATCATTTCATATTATTAGATAATCATTTATCTGTATAAGTATATTACACAGGCCTAGGCCTATATGAAATTGTTCCCGTTTCAGTCAGGCCGAAAAAAAGAAAGACGGAGAATAAATTGAGAAGAGTTGGAGGAAGGAAAGAGGGGGAAAATGAAGTGTCCATGAGTACAGTGGCGGATCCAGCAGTTGGACGGAAGGAGAGCTCGATTATTTTAGCACTCAGTCATTTTTAATGTTTTATTGATGACGACAAACACAACGCTATATCCCAGACGCCTTCGGTTCCCCGATACCCATAAGGTCCTCGATCCAAAAGGGCTTTTTTGATACATAACAGCATAATGTGTCTCTGACACCGACTGTTAGACTTATATCATATTAATCCAGTGGGGGTGGGATCCCAGGCGGCTAGGACTTTCCTACACTCATTTAAAATGGAGTCTGAATGAGTGCCATTTCCGGGCATCTAGCGGTACCATAATTTGCTTTGTGACTACGTATAGAATAGACACTATAGGTTATAATTAGACCTTTGCGACGCCCGTGAGGGGAGAGGTGTCTAAGGGAGCGGAAAACACCGCCCGTCGGGAAGAAGTCAATAATTTTGTCGAGGAACACTGCTTTGATACAGCATTTTTACCATCACAGAGTGCCATTTCCGAGCATCTAGTGGGGGCTATTAAGATTTGCTAGAGTGTGGACTACCATATTTCCCCCCGCCCTCCGTCAGAAAATTCCTGGATCCGCCCCTGATCTTCCCCTGTAAAGTCATAGAAAAGGGGGAGCGGCTCTGCAGTTCGCCAGATGCCATATTTTCAAAATGTGCAAACCACAGCCCAAACCATGCTGAGGCTGAGATGGGACCTCCCTATTAACTTTAAATATTGCGTGGGCCAGTTGAGAGAGAGAGAGGTGTAGCGGCTCTACAAGTTACCGTACCAGCTGCCTCCAAATAATTTGTTCAACAAAAGGGGCGGATTTGGACTGAGATGACTGGCGTATACGTTGAGTTTATAATTGATAACTTTGTTGAATACAGTCTTAAAGATGTACTGTCTGTTCCTTGCAAAAAATTTTAAAAAGTCATAAAAATAATTTTTGAAATTTATTCGCCCATTTTGAAGTAACATAAAAATTATCAAATTGAACATAGAAATTAGTGTATTTAAAAAATGCTCACCCATATAAACCATCATTTTACAGCAAAAAAATGATAGAAACACTTGCAGTCACTGGAAGCGTTTTATTATTTTTATTATAATTATCCAGTTAAAAAATCAGGGAACACATTTTTTTTTTTATTTAATAATTTCTATGCTCAAGTTAATAATTTGTATGTTAGTGCAAAATGAGCAAGTTAATTTAAAAATTACTTTTTATGATTTTGGTCATTTTCAAGGGACAGTACATCTTTAAGTGCCAAAAAAAGGGGGGAAAACAGCAATAATAATCTATACGATTTATTAAATTATATTCAACCATAATTTAATGAGCATCATCATTTTATATAGAAAAGGTACAGTAATGATGTAATACAGTAATGACATAATCATCACCATAATAACAAAATCGGTTAACAACTATATTTAAAATCATAACGTGTGAAAATGTAGCACAAGTCTATAGTAGAAACCTTATTAAGGGGACGCCCTTTGAACCAATAATGTGCCCTTAAGTGGTGTCCCCTGAATAGGAACAGAAGCAGTAAATCTCTTCAGAAAAGTAGTGGAGACATATTGTTCCTTAATTACGTAATTTAATGAGACAAACACATCATTTCTTTTCTAATGGAAGAAAAGTACATTGGTTGTAATCATTAATCAATTAATGAAGTAGATCAACAAGGGAGATGTAAAAAATAATTATTTTTTACATCTCCCTGGATCAACTGTAACAAATTACCCTTGGTCCGGGGTATATTGTTACACCATGTGGAGAAAACTATTACATTGTACAAATACGATAAAATGTTTAAGATATGCAGACCAACATACATTAAACTGTATAAAGGAGATACCAAAAACATTATTATACCATTATGATACCTGTAAGACCCCACTATAACGCACTTTAACTACCCAGCAAATCCGTACTATCTTAGAGATGTCAATTTTGTCTTCTATATAATCACACGTGTAAAGTGCGCCTCCTATAAGTGCTACAGTACAACTTACCAGTAACAA
>NW_022745982.1:512320-558894 GCF_011630105.1 Anneissia japonica
CCCCCCCCCCCCCCCGTCCTATTTTTATATTGAAACACAGATAGTTCTACCTCAGTGCCTATGAAAGTGTTAGGCAGATGGCCATCTTCAATTCACATAAATATATAAACTTTCTTCATCCATCTATAATGAAGTATAGCTATAACAGAAAGGGTTTGTCATGAAAAAATTACTTTTGAGGTATAAAATCAAACATTTATTTGCATTTCTTGTCACGCGGTCGGATCGCCAGGCTAAGGCCGGCAGTGATGCATATTACAGTGTGCTAAATATGACACCGGTTAATGTCTCCCTCTGTTTTTCCTCTTCAGGGAAAAGAGCACTGTAACAACCTACCCCTGTAACAACTGACCCAGGTCCTCCTCAAGAAAATAATATACAGTACCTCAAAAATTCAACCAAAACGTTGAATTGCATAATAATGCTCAAATACGTTATTAATTTACAATGACACACGAATTAGAACAAAACCATTAAATTGCCAAACAGCCAATTTATGCGTAGGCCTACGAAAAGAAAGAATGTGGGTCTATTAAGCCTGGTTTCCATAGAATCGCTACACTGTCGCTACAGTTCTTTTGTTTTTACTGCAACCCTTGTACTGCATAGCAGTCCCCGACGCAATCGGGAAGGCTGGCCGATTCGACCGACCAATCAGCATACCGAAAGCTGTCCGTGATAGCGTGTAGCGATTGTATGGAAACCATGTTGGCTAGCAAGCAAATACAAAACGTTCTTATAACACAAACGTTGTGGTTTGGTACATCACAAAATAACGTTCACACAACGTTGCAGGAACGTTCAAATGTGAAATTAGGTTACAAGTACGAACTTTTGGTTCTACAAAATATAGTAAACTGTAACGTTTAATTACAACGTTCTTATAACGTAATATTGTTAGCTGGGTAATTCACAAGAAAAACAATTTCACGTTAACGATGTTCTAATTTTATTTGAAAGCTTATAACGTATTTGAATACTGTATAAAAAACAATAATATACATACTTTTTTAAAGCGTTGAACAAGGATAGCCCTATAATGTCGTTCTATTCTCTAGAGCTTGAAAACATTTAGGCCTACTAGGTCCAACTAAAATAAGTTTACTCTGTTTAGAGTTGGGTAGAAAAAAACGATTGTTATATTGCCTGTATATATAATATCAGTATTTATACTATTGCATGTATTACAAGCTAATTTATATTATAAATATAATGGTATAGTAAGCATACTAATTCTAAAAACTAAATAAACTTTTGAAACTAATATGCCAATATACAGCTATAGAACACACACAGCTGCAGTTTATTTCCGAGAGTGTTAAGGCCAACTCAGACAGCGTCGTACGACGCAGCCCGACGCGATTTGTTGTCGCGTCGGGTCTGTGTGAGTTAAACGCTGACGCGATGGTGTGCGTCGGGGGCAGCAGTCGCGTCCTAGAATATTAAACATGTTTAATATTTCTCACGACGGCTTAAGACTGTCCCCGACGATAAATCGGGGCGGGCTGCGTCGGCCGACGCTGTCTGAGTTGCCCTTAAGACTGTCCCCGACGATAAATCGGGTCGGGCTGCGTCGGCCGACGCTGTCTGAGTTGGCCTTTACATGACCGTAACAATGACCATCCTGTAGCATGGTTGTAGTAGTTCTTTATTCACACTCTCAAATTAAACCAGCCAATTCTGGCTTATAGTGAAAAGCTGGACATATAAAACAAACATGCATAAATACACAATTTAAAAATTGTAAAAACAAAAAATATATTAAGTGTTATGGTTCTATTTATTTATTTTTTTTTCAATTCAGGCGGTATTAGTAATATTGATCAAAGTATTGAGTCTCCATAATGTAGGGCTTGACGTTGTTATTCAAATATTTAGACCTATTAATGGCTTAATGACGTCACGATAAACTGGAAATCCAAGGGAAAATTAGAGAAGTTTGAACACCCATGTAGATACCAATAACCATAAACAGCGCCATCATAGCTGCAGCCGTACTACTGTGCTTCGGATCGGTCACACACCTATGGAGGCAAAATTGAAGAAAAGATAACTCATTGTTCTTATGCCCTGCTTGTGTAGCTAAAAGTTATATAGGTTATAGATACAATATAACCTTTTTCATTGTGTACCACACATCATGAGGCAGTTCCAGGTTGTTTCTGTGGAGTCACACGTAACTACAACCGAGGACTAAATTGGTCAGGGGATATTTTGGGTGTTTCCCAGTGGCGTATCTAGGGGTGTGTAGGCGTGGGGGGCGCACGCTGCTCTAAAAATTACTACCCCCCCCCCCACCCCAGTCGCCCCCAAAAAATCACGGTTAAGTAGTTAAAATTTACCTAAAATCACCTTATTTGCGAATAAGCCTCCCTCCAACTGACCATCGATCCCCCTCCATACCCACTCCACCTTCGTGCACCCCCATTTCAAGACTAAATACGCCACTGTTGTTTCCTTTTCTTATGGGAGTTCAGGAGGCGTAACTCCCTAGAACTTGTTCTCTTATTAAAACGACTTTACGGTTGTTGGGATGGGGAGGGAGGGGTGGACAGTTAGTTGTTGTCCATTTCGTCACTCCCTGAATTTGGCACTGGCGCATAATCTTAAAAAGACTGGTCAGCTATTCATAGGCCTAAAACCGGGCACACCCTGTGCCGTACGACCGTCGGCCGACGATTCCATCTCTGCCCTTCTATGAGCGTTGGACGACGAGACGAGACGCCGCCGTCTGCCGATTGTGGGTGACAGGCTGAGCGGATCATTAAACGTCGACACTCGGCGCAGTGTGTGCCCGCCTATTCTTTATCAAGTTATAGACAACAGGATCGTACAATACCTGGGTCCGTGCATCATAACGATTGACTTGAGGTATCCGTGTGATAGTGAAATGCAAACATTGAAGACAATGAAAAACATATCGTTGGTAAAGAACACGGGTAAGGTACGTGTTTCAGGCCGGTAGTTGCAGAACAGGATGAGTGGAAACAATATTATCCTTGCAATACAAAATATCCAGCTATATCTAGGTCCTGGCTGTTGACAGAAATAAAATAATTTGTGATTTTGTTTTAATTTTTGTACTATGTCATAAAGCTTTATAACGGACCTACATATAGTCCATTTCATTGGTGGATTTATATCACATGACGTTAGGTATTCACACAATTACATTTTATAATATTTTGCATTATTATTCATGTAATTAAGTTACAATTCCATGCTTATTCTATTGTTATTCGCACCATCTCCATTCTGCCGTGGAATGGGCGCTTTACAAATCCTTGTTGAAAATTACTATTGTCTTGTTTTTTTTTATAAGACATTAGACATACCTAGGCCTATTTAAATACAAGACATTACGATAATAATACATACTTTCTGAGTAAGCCCTGAGAGAAAACTGCCACATGCGTCACCCGTAGCAAATAACAGGAAACAACAAACGGGAGTAAAATATGTTTCTATAAAATCGATGAAAAGGAACAAATTTATTATTCAAATAGAAAAGGGCATATTCATATTATAAAAATCTTGAAAAAAGGCTATTTGAAGCGTTTATGTTACGATTGCTGTCACGCAGTAGTGGCGCCAGTGGAGGGTAGAGAGGGGGAGGGGGTGTCAAATAGGGAAATCCCCATCCCCGCCTGAAGCTATGGCGAAGGTGCATTAAATAATTAAATCTTGAATTTTGAAAAGCACAAATTTGGGCCATAGGCTAAGGCTACTAAACCATGAAAACTCTCCCTATGAACCCTATAAATAATTTTAATTCCGGGATTCTATGATCGAGGCCCTAGAGACAGCCTCTGGGTTTGGACCCCTAAGTCGCAAATTTCTGGAGCCACTTGCTGTCACGTATTTTATCTTTTATCCTCGATTCAACACAAAACCAGAGTGTGCACTGTCATTCGAATATGCAGCGCGCATTAAAATAAAATGACGTGAAATTACCTCGTAATTGTGAATGTGGCTTCGGAGCCGAGGATTCAACGAATGCTAATACGGACGGAAAGAGGGCGAGGGTTACGAAAAACGTTGACCAAACATTGAAAAGTTGAAGCTTAATCTACATAAAGAAAGAAAGTATTAATATAAATGTAACAATTTAGGATAAACATGAACGTGACAAGTTTACTTATATTGGGGTTGCCTCGATGGGGCCTTGTATTAATAGGTCTGTAATTTATTTTTCTATACCTCTTTTGCAATGAGTAAATATGGCGGCGACGGCTTCTCACAAGGTTCATCTACTTTCTTGTACGAAATGGCCGTAGTACATTCCTGATTTACATTACTGTGGTAATAAATAGTGATTGGCTGCAACATAAGGATAAAGTATACATAATTAGGCATGATAAAATAGGTACATTATAATTATACGCCAAAACAATAATAATAAAGATGATAATGATGTCGATGACGATTATGGTCAATGATCAGAAATACCGGTTGGTGTCCGGCGGGAGATGGTTTTTCACCGAAGTTTTTACTATTTGTATTTTACATTCTGTTGTTTTGGTTGCCTCCTTGTTTGTTCTTTATTGTACAGTATTATAGTAGGACCATATTGTAAAACAGCGTTAAGATCTCGTCTGTATATGTTATCCTGCCTAAATATGTTTTTAAAATAAATAAATAAATAAATAAATCTTTAAATAAATAAATAAATAACAAATAAATAAAAACAAATTAAATTGAATGAATGAATGAACGAAAGAACGAACGACCGAATGAATGAATGAATGAATGAATGAATGAATGAATGAATAAAAATGGTGACTGTGATGGTGATGATGATGATGATGACAACGATGGTGGTGATGACGATGATGATGACGATGATGATGACGACGACGATGATGACGACGATGGTGACGGTGATGTTGATGATGAATGGTAATGATAATAATTTTCAACATAATATTGGACCAAATTAAAGGCCTCGCCCAATAAAAAAATTGTGGTTACATTTTTCATTTGGAGCTTGCCAATAAAACGAAATAGTGATTGTGGGCATGTTTACAATAGGGTGCATTGGGTGGGGTATGTAGGTGCATGTGAGATTTCGTGTAATGATAATGGTAATGGTGGGATATTTGTAGTGCGCCTTCCACAATAAAATCGTCTCAAGGTGTGCTTGAGAGGAGTGGGAGGGGGCGTGTATTTACAGGCCGAGTAAGCATGTTGTCTGTTGAGCACTGTGGGTTTATTGTGTGCATATTATCTGCTGTCATTACTTGCATTTTTTTCGATTCAACTTTTAAATTCAACTTACGAGTTTTAGGAGTACAAAATATGACACAAGGCACATCATAATTACGACTAACGAACAGGAGAAAAACAAAATGGCAGCAGTTCGTAAAGAATCGGATACTGAAATAAAAATAAACATTCAATATTGATGTTAGAATTATCAATTAAATTTTTAAAAAATCAAAATTAGCTTATACTCGAAAATAGTATAGCATATTGACCGTAGCTATTAGAACGATCGCTTGGCGGCTTTTATCTTCAGTGGCGGATTAAAATGGGGGAGGGGAAGGGCCGGCTCCCCCCTAATTGTTCAAAATTGAAGGAAATATATTCAAATTTTAAGTCTTGGTCTAAGAGTGCAATTTCTGGCCATCTAAAGGTGCCATAATCACAAATGTTCTTACATCACCCCAACCATGAGAAGACGGAAAAAATGTGTACCCATGAGTGGCGAATCCAGAAGTGGGTGAAAGGAGAGCTCGATTATTTTCCCACTCACTAATTTTGAATTTTCTATTGATTGGCGACAAACACAACGCTGTACTTGTCTTGTGACAGCTGGATTATCGTACTAATTATCACGATTGAAAATTAATTTATTCATTATATACAGTAATATAACAGCATATGAAATTTGTTTTTCTGAGCAGTACCATATTCAGCATTCTATTTATTGCATAATGTATAATAGTAGTAAACAAATTGAAAATGGAATCCCTATAGTGTTTTATGTAGGCCCTTGATTTGGTTGGTAATCAATGTAAGCCGGGCACACTCTCACGACTACCAACACGAAAAGTTGCGCACGGTATAGGCACATTCTCTAAATTAATTTTATAGACATAAAAGTCATTGGTCATATAATACATCCTTGGTCATTTCGTGCACAAACGTGTACATGAGGAGCCTTGAAGGCTCACTCAATTAAATTTAAATTAATAAAGAAAAAAAAAACAGAGACAATTTTTCTTTAATCTAAGTGTACGATTCTACGAATGAAAAACATCGGAATGAGAAATAGACTACAAGGATTTGGGAACTCTTTTTACAGTGAAATTCACTCCTTTGCATTTAGTTTATATTATATGTACAAGTTTATGCCAGTCTGCCAGTCTATATAAATTAGTGTTTTTTGTTTATAGAACTTCTCTATTAAATGAATTAATATTTATTTATTGTCACTAAAGCCTAAACTAAAAATTTAAAAAATAAGAATATAAACGTACCTGCCAATGACATTATGTTTAGAATTGCACTTAGAAATCCTCCAACGCCCTTTAAAATTTCAAAAAATATGAATGATTTCAAAATCTAAATAGATTAAGCTTTTGATTTCAGTTTTCAGTCAAACTCGAATTTTAGGCTTATTAGTTCATAATAATCTTAGATCAACAATTAACCAATAATTTCGAGATTTTGCCGCTTGAACCGCTCTGCAAAGGTTCAATTTAGGTTATTACTATTATCATCAAAATAACTATTGTAATAATTTCCTGTTTTTGATTTGATTTTGGTTTATTTAGATGTTATTGTACTTATAAACTAAGATTATTTTTTAATGAACTGCTGAGATATCATTTCTTTCTGAATTCTGGATACTTAAAGCAGACCATAGCGGGTGCTACACATTTCTATCTTTTCAGGAAAAACCTGTTCGAGTTATAAATATGTAGGCCTACTGTCTATTCTCAATAACATAGAAAACCCAATAAACATTAGGATAAGACAACATGTTACCGACATTTATTATACTATGGAAAAAAAAAACAGCATTAGTGTTAATTGGCAGTGAAATTAATATTTTCGCGAACTTATAACAGCCAATTAATTTGAGTCGACTTCAAAGTATAGGTAATTTTAGTGCTATATATTGTCACGTTTACTTAAGTTAACACAGAAAGGTTGAATAAGATTCGTGTACAATACCTGTCCAGTAACGTGAAATTGCATATAAGAGGGTGGAAATTTTGCTGCAAAACCAAACATATCTGACTGGTACACTGCGCATGCTCCTGTTATTGTACAACAAGATTATACAGTTAGTTAAATCTACAGTATAAATTGGCGAATTAGTGCACGCTAAAGCGATACTGCAAGAAAAACTCATTACCATATTCTAAGTGTACTAATTTCCAAAAAAAGCTGTGAAACAATTTCACTTTGTTTTTATAAGCTAATAAAAATTATTCATGGTGAAAATAAGTTACCAAAAATCAATACAATCAATCACATTCGCTTAAAATATAAGTTGAATATTGTCGTCGTTTTACCATTTAAGTCTACGTCTGAATTAAGCTTGAATTAAGTTTAATTGCATGTTATCATTTTATTTATTTTCTATTTTATTTGATTTACGCCCTACAGTGACCAAAGTCACCATTTACAGGGTTGAACAAAAAAAGTACACTTATAAAAATACAATACAATAAGCAAGAAAACACAACCACAAAAGTTAATTTTTTAGAAACATTAAACAAAACTTCTAAGCGTAATAGTAGGCCTATTTTACTTCAGTAGAATTACAACATATTGTACTTGTCAAATATAATTCTCACTTAAGTTGAATTATTCCACTTAAGCGCAATTCATGTATAATAATATTAAAAATGGCTTGCCATACTCGAGTCGAGGAGGCGGCGCAAGTAACGGTAGATTGTAAATAGGCCTATAACTTAAACCAAAAATTCCCTTCGATCAGATGCACTATCGGTAAATTAGTGCACAGTGAGATAGAGAAATTGCATTGGAGGTCGAGATGAAGTAACGATTGGCTTTTAATAATTAGTATAATTATAGTCCTACAATTACATTAAAATTTTCTACTTATTTCAATGCTTCATTCGGCTTCGACTTACCATTGATCACAACAATCGTCGCCATAGTTATAATGAAGAATTGCTTAGGCCCTGAAACCGAAATAAATTAAATTATTGTTACACAATCTTGTTTGATTATTTTGAACAAAATTGTAACACGCTTGTTAAGCATTTCCTATTGGTTAGTGTTTGTTGAAGCTTATACATATGGGTAACTGAAAAAATTAATGACAGGTATAAAGCAGGGGGACGTAGGGGAATTTTCGGAGCCCCTGGACTAATTCATGCTAAAAAAATGCTTTAAATATTAATACTAGTAACTAAATTCCAGAGTACCACACATGCTTCTGCTTGCTCCCACAAGAGTTGTGTGTTGCCATCCTTCTTTCCGAACTATCTCTCATTCATCAACACGTTAATACCCGTACCTCTTTGTTGTGGAAGAAATAGCTGCCGCCACATGCCTAAGTCCCGATCATTATACAATCTTCAACTTTCCATACATAACGATAATAAAACAATACAGTACAAGCTTGGATCTATAATTATGACTCCATGGTACAATCGCGCAAACTCACATGCAGATGTATCGATGATGGCTAGTACTGTGGTTTCCAAGGAGAGGAGCAGTAAAAATACTAGACAAACTGGTGCCCTCCAATGGGAGACCCTAAAAGTAAAAGAAGGCGAATATAATGAGTTAAAACATCACATACAGTGACAAGAGATGTACGTACATGACAACGATGATATTGATGATGATGATAATGATGATGATGTTGATGATGTTGGTGTGTATGGTGATAATATTGATGATGCTGACTAGTGGTGGTGGTGGTGACTATGATGACGATGACGGTAATGATGATGATGAGGATGACGATAATAATGATGACATGATGATGCAGTTGATATATAGCGATGATGGTGGTGGTTATGACGATGATAACCATTAGTGGTGGTGATGGTGGTGACGATGATGATGATGATGATGATGATGGTGGTGGTGGTGGTGGTGGTGATAACGATGACGACGATGATGATAAGAATGATCATTATGATGGTGATCCATAACCGTCGTGATTCTTCTTTAATTTTTTTTTTTTCTTCGCAGAATTTCAGATTTTGCTCAACGGCCCGGTGCTTAAAGATATTTTACACCCCCCCCGCCCCCCCACCCCCCCCCCCCCCACACACACACTCACACAAACATCGACATTCACATCTTATCAGCCATTACGTAGCTGGTACCATGGGGACATACGTTAAACGCATACGTACCGGTGTTGTGTAAAGAGTGAAATGATCATGAAGACTAAGGTAGGTGAGAACGCAGCAATACCCAGGTAACTCAAGAACTTTTCTTTGTATTCCGATTCATCGCTTACATCGCCAAATTTATGTTCAGTGAAATACTGTAACGAAAAAAACAGATTATCTGCAGTTAGGACGAGGTCTACATCACATCACACTAGGTCTTTTGGAAGTCTACTACAATATCTCTATTATACAATTTTATTACGACTACGCCGTTTAATGTCTTATACTCGCTAACAATGGCCCTATTATGTGTTCCGTGTATATATATATATATATATATAAGATGTGTATAAGAGATTTCAAGGGTATTCAACTTTATATTTAAAAATTTATAATTTAAAAGTTTTGTACAATACACTTAAAAAATCAATTAAAAAAATACAGTTTATAATTTTTAAATATTTAGATTTGTCTATCAAATGTAAAATATAATTATTTATTAGTTCAAATTATTTTAAAAGGTCTTTACAATTTATTTTGTATTTATTATAGTACTTTTGTAATTTGTTTTATTTTAATTTAAATGTAATTATACCAATAAAATATTTTATTGTTATATTTTAATTTTTCATCATTAATATTTTTTTCATCTCTTTCCATTTAAGATTATTCCGTTCATTCTATTCTCTACTTTTCTTTCTTTCTTTCCTGCCTTCCTTAAATTGACTATACTTTTCCATTAATTATTTCTTTATTTAAAGTTTACTTTACCCTTTTCTTTTTCAGTGTGTCTATGTGTTTCACCTTTGGCATAGGCATGCGCTACAAAAACTACAAACAGGCGTTTACACCTAATAGGCCTTATGTAATAAATTATTGCTTAATCAGTCAGGTTTGGCTGCACTTCGTGGTTTCACCTTTAACATTGACATACGCTACTAAAACTACAAGGCTCGTTCACCTTATAACATAACAATCGATTATTGCGTAATCAGACATTTTGTCTGCATTTCTATGGTTTCACCTTTGACATAGAAATGCGCTACTAAAACTATGAGAAGACTCGTCCACCTAATAAGATAACAATGGATTATTGCGTAATCAGGCAAGTCTGTCTGCACTTCCTGTTGAAAGATAAAGAATAATAGTTCACATCCTCCGCCCTGTAATTTTACTACATTTGCAGTCCATTACCACGTCTATATTTAGCCTGGTTGAGTGTTCAGTCAGTCTTCCGTTTATCTACGTCTATGATCTACAATTGTGTTTTCACATCGTAACAAGGTCTACACAATCGTTGCGTTACTACGCATTGCAAATGATCAGGTATACCACCATGTTCGTCACGATTTGTGTTCGTGACATTAAAACAATATTGTCCACAATCGCGTTATTCGTGATCAGGTCAACCAAAGCAACCATGTTCGCTATTGTTTGTGTTCATGATACATCTTGTTTTATCTACTAATAATTTTGTTAATTGTTTTCTTATCCAAAACAGATAAGATCATGAACCTATTAATTAACAGATTACTGTAATTTAATTGCAATACCCCAGATTAATACGTTTACTATTGGATGTGCACGAACCCTGTAGCCTAACCTTAATTAAAATAGGCCTATCTGTGAAAATCAGATGCTGTTTTGGGTGGTATGGTAGTCTATCGAACCCTACAAACTAACAATGATTGCAGGTAGCCGCTGTGATCTTCCTGCCATTCAAGAAACCATTGGAATAGGCCCTAATCAGTTTTTAAATTTATGCTTTGCATACATGCATCGAATTTCATACACTTTTTTTATTATTATTATAGTTGCTCCACTACGAATAATATGTTGCGTTCATTTTTATCAAAGGAAGGTTCTGAATGTACAGTAGTATACAACAGGCGTAGACATAGGTCGCAGAGCCGAGGGTCAAACTGGAGTTTTGATTTTATACTCATTTGAGGGCCGCAAGTAAAATGGTGGAAAAATGTCGTGTTTCTTTTGCAAAAAAAAAAAAAAAAAAAAAACCTTCATAACATTGGCTTAATACGGTACTGCATTATGCTCAGTTTTGATGCTATGTTTTCGATACAGGTGTTCGGTGTCGGGCAGAGCAACAAGAGGTTTTCTATCCAAAGATGGTAAGGGTCCACACATAGGGCCTATAGGGTGTTTATCTGGGTTTTTTTTCAAAAAAAATTGCCGTTGGGATTGGAAAGGAAGCATCCTAAGACTGCCTGCATTTCAATTCCATAATTATTTAATTATATAACAATAATACGTTTACTGTAAAATTGGTTATAGGCCTATACGTTTTCCGCCATCAAGTTTAATTGACCCTCCAGTTGGCTCTTATCTGATAGCTGAAAGAATCATACCGTAACCCACATCAAAGTTAATCATTTACTGTATTACTGTTTAACAGGAGGCCTAACAAATACTCGTATGATTATTAACTACTATCTTTGAGTATTTGTTGGAGCAGAAAAATTACTATTATTTTGCAGTACTGTCTTCATTTCTTGGTTTGACTACTTACCGCCTCAGCTGTACAGAACATATTCCATGGTAAAAGTGTTCCGACCCCGTGAAGCAAGAGAATCCATTTAGCTAAGTAGTATCTATATAAATGATAACAGAAATTATCATCAGTAGGCTAATACAAATGATATCTAAATTCTATTTCGGATTATTATTAGAGATTAGCCATATATAATGCCCTTTTTGGTCGGATGGTCTCATGGGGCCAAGCAGAGGGTGGCGGAGAAAACCATTAAAAAATATTTTAACCGTAGACTCTAAAATTGATTACATAGGCATAGGCCTTTCAAATAAATTACCATAGCTTTCGACAGGTTTGGTGAAAGTTATCTTTATCTATATCATATAAATCGATATTGACTAATGAATCAATTGATTGAATCAGAGCGCCATGTTTAGTCTGGCAACCAGGACGGGGAGTCCGATATCTCCGACGAAACGGTAAGTGGGCATAACCGGGCGACGTTCAACTCAGAAGTAATCCAGGGGGATAGGCCCCAGAAACTATGATAATTTATATTTAGGAGTGTAAAAGCCTTATTTAATCGACTAGAGTTAATACATATAATTTCTTTTCTCTCCAAAATTGCTTTGTGGGGTGGGGAAAGTTTCACCAGTGGAAGAGGGAATCCCCACTTGCGCCAACCCTGGATTGAATAGGCCCCTGTAGTTGCTGATCCAATCCAGGCGCGTGCATCATCAAATCACTGAGAAATGCCAACCGTATGCCTACGCAATCTGTATATTACTATATTTTATTAATTAAAAAAAAAACAAAAAAACAAACAAATCGCAAGGGAAACGTACCTATCGTTTGGTATAGGCCTAGGATCCGCTAAACTCTTTTCTAGTTTTGTTTCTGACTTGCATACCACCGTCACCTGGCCACCATGTAGCTCAACAAACGAATCCCTCGACATATTCATTTCATGACCACGACTCTTCCCGAAGAGTACCGGTATTTCATCAGGTGCGTTGTCTTCCTCAACATCAGAAGCATTATCCAAACATCTATCAAACTCATATTCATAAAATTCACCCTTCTGTAAGGCGCTGTAAACTGCTTCTCCGACCATGATGCAACGCTGTAACGTGCCCTGCTGAATACTTAAAATAACTTTCTTCTTTATCTTCAGTTCTTGTACTTGAAAACTGACAACATCGTTATCAACGCCTATAACCCTATGAACACCTGTTTCATAGATGGAAAGAACAAAACTTCTATTAATGAACGAAAAACACTGGCGTATCTAGTGGTATGGACATATAGGAGGTATGGTGGTTGAGATATCAGAAAAGTGAGTGGATGCTGATGGGGAAATGATTTAATATACAATATAATGAATGAGTTCAATTGGAAGAATGTGTTCATGAGTTGAAAGATAAAATGTTTCATTCAACGAGGCAGAGCTACATTATTCGCTTTATAACACACTTAAATAATAATAATAATAATAATAATAATAATAATAATAAAAATAAATAAATAAATAAATAAATAAATAAATAAATAAATAAATAAATAAATAAATAAATAAATAAAATAAATAGATAAGTGTCGTTTGATATTTTATAGGAAAAAAGTTAGGTTTACCCTTCTTCTGAATGGAACGTACAGTTCATATTCTTTCAACCAATGAAAACATTGTACAGTATTAATTGGAGGCGTGCAATGGGACAAAACGAATGGAACAAAAATGCACGAATGGAACTAAATTTGATGAGCGAGACGAAATGGTGTAAATAACCGATGTCTCGTGATACGAAATCACCAATCAAATGACAAGGCTCTATTTAGATGTGTTACCGGTATATGTTGTGATATGTCGAGTGAGTGTAATATTTTTGCTGACCAAATTTTCAGTGACCACTAAGAGGGATGAGTAGGCATGGATTCACAAACTTTGAATTAAATCTTGTATTTCTCGACGTAATCTTAGATTTCACCACATCCCTTTAGTTGAAAAGAGTTCATTACATATTTGGATTCGACAGACATTCCAAGATTGAGCGTTCAAAAGGGGGAAAAGTCAAGAGTCAGAGTCAAGCGAGGTCACTGATCCAATTTGCAAATTATTCGAACCGTTTAGTGTTTTTATTAGCATTTAGGCCTATTGCTCCAAGAAATAATAGGCATATCATTAAGATTTAATTATACAGTAGGTCTAGTTCAATTGTATTACTAACCTTATCTATATGCGAGTCTTCGGATTGTTTTTTTCTAAATGATGGGCAGTGGAATGAATCTTAATATTAAGTTTTCAACAGCTTATTTCCACCACTGATTGCGGATTGCGGTCACTTTAGAAAAATGGCGCCGATATTGATGAGGTTTATCTATTTCTGCTGGAAGGGGTTTTCTAACAGGTGTAGAAAATGTGTTAATGGCCTTCAAAAACCACATTCGGATCCAAAACAGAACAGTGGGCTACCTCGGGGCATTCATAGGTAACCTTGGTATGGTCGCATTGTAGGTAACGTAGCTTCGGATGAAATAGGCCTATGGAAAATAGTTCTTATTTTCTGCTAATTCTACTTCTAATACATATCCGTGTGGACATTTGTATTCGAAATAAAGAGTATTATTATAATTATTATCGTTATCATCAAGTTTCATCAAGTTTTTCATTAATTTAACATGACATCCTTATTCTGTTTTTTTTTTTTTTTTTTGTGTACAGCGCATTGAGAGCTTGCTTACTTGCGCTTAATGAACTATTATTTTATTATTATTATTATTATTATTATTATTATTATTATTATTATTATTATTATTATTATTATTATCATCATCATCATCATCATCATCATCATCATCATTATCATTATTGTTATTTATTATCATTATGTTGTGGACATAAGAACAAGAACGAGAGGCGCTATACAAATTGCAAATTATTATTATTATTATTATAGGCCTACAGAGCCCATAGAGAATACAATGACAAAACAGTATATTCAATCAAAACAGCAACTTGGAGGAAACAGTAACAACAATTGAATTATCCTCTTACAGTGAAATACATAGTAGGCCTACAGTATGTAAAAATAACATGTAGATTATCCGACAATAAGAAGTAAAAAAAATACAGTTGGAAGTACAATAACAGGATAGAAATGATTTTCCTTTACAGAGCCCAAGAGAATACGATGACTAAAACAGTACGTATTGTATCAAAACAGCAATTTCGAGAAATAGTGACAACATTTGAATCACCCGCTGTGCTTATCAATAAAGCAGCTCTGAAATGTATCACCTCAGCCCTCAGGTGATGTGGACTCTTCACGGACACATGGACGCAGATCACTGGGGAAGGGGAACACGCCACGCCCCTCCCCCCCCCCACATATTTTAAGGGAAAGAGTTGGTCTCCCTCACTTTCCGGGAATAAAGAAAATTATACCCGAAAATTGTTGAAATAAACTGCATAAATGACTCAGGTTTTAACGAAAGAGCGCGATAGGCCTGCAGCTAGAGTACATCTTGTTTTATAGCAAGATACCGGTACTCTGCCCACAAACATCTGAATTACCTATCATACACGATTCGAGTGCGCGTGCCTTTATTATAATTTGAGAAAAAGTATGCAAAGGTAAAATTGGTTTTCGGCACATGAAGTAGGTATAAAGTAAATATCAAAGACAATTAAAAAGTTTTATTTTCTATGGTACATCACTGGATTAATTAGATCGATAATAATGAATTTTACTTATAAAAGTGTCATATCCGGCAATCTAGAGGTACAATTTCCCCAAATTTTACCACCTTAGCCACAACTGTGGTGGGGCTGTGGTTAAAGTAGGTAAAGTAAATACATCAAAGACATGTTTTTAAGTTGTATTTTCTATGGTACCTTATCACACATTAGATCTCTGTGGTTGCCGAAAAAAGCTAATGAAAGATCATGAGAATTTGTTGGCGCTTCATTTTGACTATATAGGCCTAATGTTGGTGATGATGAAGAATTTTGTGTCTTTTCCGGCCACCTAGAGGTACTATTTCTTTAACTTTTCTCACCTCAGCCCCAAACCATGGTGGGGCTGAGGTGAAAGTTCCCATGCACACAGCTTTGAGGTAGGTCAAATAAATTAAATACATCAAAGAAATTGTTTCTTCATTTTTTTTCTATGGTACATCACTCATACTATTTAGAGCCTGATTAGAAAATCATGAAATTTGCTGGCGCTTCATCTAGACATGATGGTGTGATGAGGATAAATTTTACTATATAAATGTGTTATTTCCGGCCATCTAAAGGTACTATATTTCCTCAAATTTTCTCACCCACCTCAGCCCAAACCATGGTGGGACAGGTTGTGGACTCACTGCTTTGAAGTAGGTAAAGTAAATACATCCAAGAGATGTTTTTTTAAGTTATATTTTCTATGGTTCATCACACATAATACTAAGATCTCTATGGTTGCCGAAAACCGCCGATAAAAAAAAAAAAAGATCATGTTTATTGGGGCTTCATTTTGACTATATAATTATATAGTGATGTGATGATGATGAATTTTACTATTATAAATGTGTCATTTCCGGCCATCTACAAGTTCTATTTCTTCAAAGTTTTGCACGCACCCCCTACTGCCAAATCCGGCATCCGCCCAGACCTTGTTGTTAATGAACAATTCACAACGGTACGGTATATATCATTGTGCCTACTTTCTAATGTATTTTAGTGCCGTCAATGTTAGTCAAAACATCACTGCAAATGGAAGAGCGGACTTGAGTGAAGAAAAATCTGCGTAGACTGCGTAGGGCCCTAATATTAGACAAAAGACAATACTCACAAATTACTAATAATATTGTACTGGTAATACTATTGAAAATAATGATTCCTCCATGAATTACTCAACTCACTACACTATCTCACTTACCAGCACGCGTAACCAGGCCTACCACACACGGAAAGTCATTCGTCTGCGGAGTCATGAAATTTCAAAAGGAAGTTTCCCAACAAACAGTTACAGTGCTATAATTGGAAGTCAGATTAGCGTGTCATCGTCTCGGATCTGGTTCAATCCTGTCAGCTGGCTATTAGAGATATTACAATAGGCCTATAACTCGACATGATAACCTTTATCGTTTGTTCGGGGTTTTTGTCGTCAAAGCAATAAAGCAATCGACGGAATTACGTCATTCACTTTGATCTAAACAAACCGGTAGATGACAGTGTTTCCCCAGAGTAAACAAATGCTCGAAACGACATGAAATCCCGTCGGTCCAGTGGTGTTAACTTTCTAAAAGCATTGGCAAATGTTCACTTTTGTTTTTTGTTTTTGTTTTTTTGTAAAGCTTATCCAAAAATGACCATGGTAACCAGTGACGTATCTAAGAGTCTTGGAATGGGTTTAAAAGGGAGAGGGGGAGGGGCGAAGGTGATGGCTCAATGATTAAATGATGGAACTGCCACGGAAATATGGTGATATGAACTGATTTGTATCTATTCTCGAGCGTGACTTTTTAATCTGCAAACATTTTCAATGCAGTGGCGGCACTGGGGGTGGGGGAAGAAAATTTTCTTGGGAAAGAAAATTTTCTTTCCTCCCACCCCGGAAAAGAAGAAAAATCACAATTCTGTAAAATAGATTTAATTAAGCCTTCTGAAACCCCTAAATTGTCATATTTTCGGGGGCTCTGCTCCCTCCCCCGTACCACTTTCGAAACACTATAATTGACATTCGACCACGCCCACTTTACACTCTCATTGAGAACTTAGCTCCCAACCTCCAAAAGAAAAGTGTACCTTGACACCCTCCAGCTCCCCTCCCCCGAACACCACCTCCAGATTTCAGACGCGGGCGCCGCCATTGTTTAAATGGTACAGTAGGCGGCAAAAACATCGATAACCTAACGTGCACAGTGAATTATAACTTGTGATGGACATTTCCACTATCCTTGTTTCTAATTTTTGGTCTCAGTCATGGTTCTGATACCGGTAAAATACAGTGTCAACTGTGCACCGCACAGGTAATGAAATAACCGTGGTGACAGCCACAGAGCTGGGGTGAATGCAGGAGGGGGTGCGTGCACGGGCGCAGATCTGTATTGGAATGTGGGAGTCCACACCCACCATGGTTGGGAGTGAGACGCAAAAAATTGACGAAACAGTGCATTAGGATGGCCTGAAATGACACTTTTATATATTAAAATTCATCATTATCAAATCACCATTATATAGTCAATATGAAGCGCCAAAAATTTCTCATGATCTTTTATCAGTGATTTTCGGCAGCCACAGAGATATAATAATTATGTGTGACGTATCATAGAAGATAAAACTTAAAAGCATTGTCTTTGATGTATTTCCTTTACATATTTCAAAGCCGTCAGTCCACAACCACCTCAGCCCCACCATGATCGGGGCTGAGGTGCGAAAATTTGATGAAATAATACCTCTAGATGGCCGGTAATGACACTTTCAAATAGTACAATTCATCATCATCACATCACCATTATATCGTCAAAATGAAGCGCCAACAAATTCTGATACATACTTCTACTATCGCACAGGTGGGGTTCCAGGGGGCGGATTCAAAGCTTCATTTTTTTAAATATGTAGGCCTACCGTATGTTTTTTAATGTGTTTGAACAAATAAACCAAACAATCACCACTAACCGCCTTAAAATGGTGAAAAATAGAGGGTGGGGTCGTAAGCGAAGAAAGCGTAATTAATGTATTGTTCTGTCAAATGCAAAACAATTATTAATGTAGAATGAATATATCCACCATCTGGTTTGAAATTTTGCTATAGCAAAAGAATATCATCGCACTCGAAATTTCAACCTTAAAAAAAGTTATGCAAAAGCCATGTACAGTAGTTCACTTATTAAGATAATAAAATAATTCAAACATCTGATTGACTTTAGCATCTTGGTGAAAATATATTTGAAAACTTTTAAATAGACACATACAAAAACGTTGATTTTTTTTTTTTTTTTAATTGATTGATTTTTTTTTTATTTCACAGTATTGGTCAATATCGTTTAATTGATTGATTTTTTTTTATTTCACAGTATTGGTCAATATCGATTTTAAAAGAAAATCCAGTACAATATCATATCATGTTTCGTTCAAGTCAATGTTCACAATGACGTACATAGGCATACAGCAGTTTATAATCTAAAAAAATAAACGAATATATATATATCTGTCTCTTATACACATCTAGATGTGTATAAGAGACAGCGTATACAATATTATACGGTATAATATATTGAATTTCATAATTTACACTTGTATAAAATTGCACTAAAATATATGTAAATTTTAAAAAGCCTAAAGAATAAAATTAATTTAATAAGATGGATCTAAGAAAATATATTTGATTGTTGGAAAGATAGGAGAGCGCATTTTCAAGAATCTACAACAGAAACAAAATTATCAGAGGAAGTAAGTCTTCAAACCTCTTCAGCCCCACCCCAACCCTCGAATGGCCGGACCACTTTCAGTATGCCTTCCACGGCTATGAAAACAGATTAAATTAGACCAAAATAACAGCAACAAATTCTTGGTTTTATGTTGAAAGCATTTGTAGGCCTATTTAAGTCATTTTAAACATTGACTTCAACGAAACATAATATATTGTATTGGAATTTCTTTTACAATCGATATTTAAGAGCGACATATTATTATTATTACAATCGATATTTAACAATACTGGGAACAAAAAGATAAATTTAAAAAAAATAAGCGTTATTGTAGTGTAGAGTTAAAAGTTTTCAAATGTATTGTCAAGCAAATGTTCGAATAAACACAATTCGTTTATGAAGAAGCAGACATTCTGTATTGGTTGTTATAATTATATACCTTATTTTACTTTAAATAGTCGGTAAAACCATGGTAAAATACAGTGACCCGTAGGCCCTACCTAACATTTAAAATGGATTTCAACTTGTGATAGACATGTCCTTCATCCCCGTTTCTAATTATAGTTCGTCTTCAGTCATGGTCCCGGTACCGGTAACGATGCCGCACAGGACTGTGCAGTGTGCAGGATTGGTAATGAATACTAACCGTGGGGTAGTGGCAACACATGCAGAGCAGCGAGCGATGCTGTTATGGTAATATCTGCGTGTACACATTGTTATAGTAACAGTTGCTCTGGATACAGTATGGGTACGCTCTCTTATTTAGTGCGCGTGCAAAAGTTCTAGTTATTTGAGTTCAGCAAGGCAATAGACCTTTTCGGAGTGTCAATCAACTTAACAACTGACTAATCAGAACAGCGCTAGGAATAAGCGCGCGTCTCACAAACACACGTGTTGTCCCACAAATGCACGTGTTCTGGTATGTTTTAACCATGGAGGTATTATCAATTACCTCCATGGTTTTAACACTGTCGTCTTGTGGGACCTTAGCAATATCCAAGGGGCGGGGCTTAGCGGAAAGTTCCATTCAACAGGACGCACATCTCGGGACATCAAAGGTTGTAAAATTCTGGCATCGACATTCTAGGCGCCGCGCGTCCCTAAACGCTGAACGTCACAAAAACCATAGCAACCAGACCATGTGTTAGCCGCCATGATAATCGCGCGTCGTGCCGTGATTACAAAAGCTTATAACATTTTGCACGAACATTAGACTGAAATTATATTCTTCATTTCAACATTAATTTTACCGATGTTGTGGTGTATTGTCGTTCATGAGACTCAATTCGCAGAAAAAAATAATAAATTTTCTGTATCTACTCAAATGTTCGTTTTGTGCACCTTAGTCCAACATTGTCAAAATGACAGTTTAATGTTACATAAGAATATGACATTTTATAAAATTCGTAAATTTTCAAATGCTTAAACTTTTCATTTTCTTGGGTCAATTTTCACAAATCAAACTGCAGTTTATAGAAGCATTTAACAAGCTAACGGTCAAAAGAAATCAGATGTAACACACATTGCGAAGTACCCAACATTAATAAAATAGTTACTAACACCATAAAACGTATGGCGCGCATAGACTAATAATTGACGGCTGCACTCGCAACTTAGAACTAGTATCGGATTGTCGATGCCACATCAGTAAAGATCAAAGGACTGTACGCACGCGCTATGTTCGAGAGCGGAGATGTGTGTCCTTCTGTTGAATTGCCTTGAGTTCAGCTATTCGAAAAATAAAATCATTCATATGCACCAAGATGTTTATTGCAGGATTAGATAAATTCCAGGGACACTGACTGAAATAATAGTTTATAGGTAATAGGCCTCATAGAAACAATCCTTACCAAGATGTCTTGTCTACTGTGTTTAATGAGATTTAATGCTTCCAAATGCAAAACCATCCGTTAGGCTACAGAAGACACACATTCGTATTACATCATACCTAGCAAAGGGCGGGGGTAGGTGCACGCCCCTCCCTAGAAAATCCCCCAGCAGCTTCCCATCCTCCACTGAAAATGTTTGAAGTAAAGAAAGCACGCTCAAGAAGATATTTTGTGAGCTAGTGCACTCGCTTAATCATCGAGTCCCCACCCCACTTCCCCTTATTCAAGAGGCGCCACTGGGTCATCACACGTTTTTTCTTTTATGCCAATATTTTTAAATAACTCATTTTTACAAAGAACCGTTGTTGACAAGAATGCACTGCCTAAGTATGTTATCGATCACCCTTTTCTCTTTAATTCAAAAATAAAACAGACTACACTACTGTCAGTATACACACACACGCCAGATGCATTTGGCCCCTTTCGCAAAACCCGCCGTAATCGGGGTTGGCACGAAGGGTTTACAAAAGGGCCAAATGCTACGCCGATTCTTTCCCGATTTTGTTTTTATTAGGTATTATTTTTATAACAATATATAAATATATTTTAGAATATGAAGGAATATCCTTTTATATAGACTATTTTTACATATTTTTAATGAGTATAGTATAGTGAAAAACAGGGCCCCCGTGACCATTTTCCGGGGACCAAGGTTTCTCTGCTGATTCGGCATCACTAGGGTATAAATAAAAAAATGAGCGGGGGTGAGCCTCCTGAAAAAGGGCGGAACATGGGGGCAATTTTTAAAATGGCCGCTAAAATCAAGAGAATGGCTCATAACTTTACTTCTACTCCATGAAAAAGGGTAAATCTGGTGTCTAACTAATGTTATTAGGGTCACTGAATTCAATTAGACATGTTTCAAAAACCTAGGATGGCAGCCATTTTGAAATTCAAGATGGCTGCCATAATAATCTTTAAAAATCAAACATTCCAGTATAATTCCATTTCCTGTCGTTGAAAAGTGGTAAATTTGATGTCTACTCCTATGTAATTAGGCTCTCTGAGTCCAATAAGAATAACTTCCATAAGCTAGGATGGCAGCCATTTTGAAATCCAAGATGGCCACCACATAAATTGTCAAAAATCAAATATTTTGATATATAATTGCATTTTTCCTCGCTCAAAAATGTTAAATTTGGGGTCTAATCATATTTTATTCACATTTTTGAGTCCAATGAACATAGTTTCAAAAACCAAGCATGTCAGCCATTTTGAAATTCAAGATGGCCGCCACAAAAATCGTCAAAAATAAAATATTTGGTATATAATTTCCACTTGTCGATCAAAAGTTGTAACTTTGGTGAGAGTAGCCTCTAAATCTCTGGCCATATTCAATGCTAATGGTACATTTAGAAAATGCCAGAAATCAAAACTTGTCCACTTTATGAATACAAAAATCAATTCTGCAGATACAGAATACACAGCTATCATCGATATGGGCATGGTCATCAGAAAGGCAATCCCTAATAAAGAACAAAGGCTTAATGAAGATGGTTCCTTGTTTACTTGGGAGAATTATGTCAACAAATGCACAGATATATTTAAAAAACATCACAATGCATCAGCCATTATATGTGTTAATGACCCATACAGTAAATAAGAGTCGACCAAATATGAAGAAAGAGAATGACGATCAAATGGGCAGAAAATACCTAATACACACATGAAGTTACAGGACCAGTTTTTATCAAGTAAAGAGTTTAACAAAATCCCGAAGAGACAGACAGGTTCATCAAACAAATGCTTATGTTTTATTATATAGTAGTAGTATTTCTAAAGATTTATTATTTTTGCATTTTGTAAGGTAAAATGTGTACATAATAATGGCAGACATATTGGAAAAACTTATAGTTGTCATCCTTTTAAAACTACGTTATTTGGACTCAATTTGGATTGCCCATAACAAGTCATTGGACACCATGTTTACAATTTCTATTGAGAAACATACATGATTTGACACCAATTTAACATTTTTTATCAAGGAGAAGTGCAATTATATACCAAAATATTTGATTTTCGACTATTTTTGTGTTGGCCATCTTAAATTTTAGATTGGCTGCCATTCTAGCTTATTGAAACTATGCTTATTGGACTTGCAGAGCCCAATAACATATAAGAATACATCAAATTTACCTTTTTTCAAGGACAAGAAGTGGAATTATACTAAAATATTTGATTTTCAACGATTATTACGGCAGCCATCTTGAATTTCAAAATGGCTGACATTCTAGCTTCCTCAAACTATGCTCATTAGACTAGTGAGCTCAATAACATGATTAAACACCAAATTTAACATTTTTTATAGAGGAGAAGTGCAATTATATACTAAAATATTTGATTTTCGACGATTTTTGTGGTGGCCATCTTGAATTTTAAAATGGCTGCCATAGCTTATTGAAACTGCTTATTGGACTTGCAGAGCCCAATAACATATGAGAATACATCAAATTTACCATTTTTCAACGATAAGAAGTAGAAGTATACTGGAATATTTGATATTCAACGATTATTACGGCAGCCATCTTGAATTTCAAAATGGCTGACATGCTTGGTTTTTGAAACTATGCTCATTGGACTCAATGATGTGAATAACATATGATTAGACCCCAAATTTCACATTTTCAAGCGAGGAGAAATGCAATTATATACCAAAATATTTGATTTTTGACAATTTATGTGGTGACCATCTTGGATTTAAAAATGGCTGCCATCCTAGCTTATGGAAGTTATTCTTATTGGACTCAGAGAGCCTAATTACATAGGAGTAGACATCATATTTACCATTTTTCAACGACAGGAAATGGAATTATACTGGAATATTTGATTTTCAACGATTACTATGGCAGCCATCCTGAATTTCAAAATGGCTGCCATCCTAGGTTTTTGAAACATGTCTAATTGAATTCAGTGACCCTTATAACATATAGTTACACCATATTTACCCTTTTTCATGGAGTAGAAGTAAAGTTATGAGCCATTCTCTTGATTTTGGCGGCCATTTTAAAAATGGCCGCCAAAAAACATGTTCCGCCCTTTTCCAGGAGGCTCACCCCCGCTCATTTTTTTATTTATACCCTAGTAAGGCCAAATCAGCAGAGAAACCTTGGTCCCCGAAAAATGGTCACGGGGGCCCATTTTTTCACTATACTAGTAAGCTGAAATTCACACAAAAGTAAATGTTATTGTCAAACTTCTATTATTTCCTCTCAGCTAGGGTAAAGGTAGCAGAATAACGCATAACTTGCAGCATCACTGTGCTGAATTGCGTATGGGTGTGGTCCGTTGACTACCATAGCAGCCGTAAAGTAGCTTATGTCCACATCATTCCACGACAGGGGCTGAAATAACCATAACATCGGGGTAACGCCCTACTTTTCCGAAAGATGCAATGGGTTCTTTAAAGTGCACCCAAGCCAGAAGTATACACTGGGCCTCCATTTTAAGTCCTGTGGTTCTACCAACGGAACCTTGGACAAGGAACGGCTTGAACTATCGCCGATGTTAAGGCTGTAGTTAGCGGCCCCCACTTGCCTTACCGCTCGGCCAATCGACTATGTTTCAGTATATTTTTTTTGTTTGTACAGTATTACTTGCATAGTGTAATGTTTTGCCCTACCTGACGTGTAATCGTACTGAATACTCACTACGTTCCCAAATACTTCAAAAAGGTATAAAAGAAAACCAAAACAAGAAACTCACAGGCTGAAATCGTTGGTTTACACATGCAAAAACAAGAAATGTAACAAAAATAAACAATAAAGTACAAAACTACAACAATCAAAATATTTTCGGATCCTGTACTACCGTACCGCTTTTGGAGTTTGGGTGTGGTCATGCAATCATGCAATGAGGATAGGCAAATTCGAGTTTCAGCCGGCAAAAATAAACACTTTGATAATAAAAGTAATACACCTGTGCAATAACACGCTGAGACAGAGTTGAGCATTTTCTTCAAAATAATTATAATTTTAATCAGATTTCATAGAGGATTAATTACAGTAATCTATTACTCGGAAATCAGAAACAACAAAATCCAGCTGTTAAATACTTCACAACAAGTGCATTAATTATGCAAAGCTTTAATTGATAACAGTTTCTAATTTTATTACTCTATTGCCCAATTGTGAAAAAGTATCGGACATCAAATAGCCCTATGTATACTGTACTACTGTATTTACTGTCTTCAATTGTCTGCCGTTATAGCTCTACTAATAGGGACTACACACGCCCCCTTTTGGCAAACTTTCCACACCAAAGATCTTATATAAGATCTTTGTTCCACACCCAATCAAAAGTTAAAACATAGGAGGCGCTCTACTAACTGCCATTAGCCAGAGCCTCTTTTAAATATACATTAACATTATTAGTTAAGAATATTTCTGGTAAAAAAAATATCACTCGAAGTCCTCCCCAACATTAAGGTGAAAAAAAATAGCTTCTTAATTCTAACTTTACATAAAAAAACGGATCATTTAGTCCATTTCACAGATAAATAGGCTGTCTCTTATACACATCTAGATGTGTATAAGAGACAGTATATATATATATATATATTATTTCAGGATATTAAAAAAATAATACACAAGACATTATTTTATCTTCTTTTTTAGAATACTAAGTAAATATTGTCGCATAAACAAAAACATACTGCCTAACTTTGATTGTTGCAACCGTCTATTCTGTTGCCTTGAAACAATAACGCAACAGGTACATACCATTCTCACTACCCCATTTCACTTCTTACCCCCTTCCTTTTTTCAGTTCAGAATAGAAATTCATGAGATTAAAAACTTAAAAAAGAACTTAGAAAGGTTGAAATCATTAAATGACCTCAGAAGCAAGCATGATAATTAAAGTTTCAAGTAGCATTTAATTACTGTTATGGATAAATTAACGTATATAGGTAATGTCATCTTATATATTTATTCATTAAAAAAATACACCTTGCTTTATTTAATGTAAGCAGTTGTTCAAAAGTGATTAACCCGTTATTTATTGAGCAGCTAGCTGTTCAACTTTTTACTGCACAACCAAGCTTCTAGTTGACCAATGCTTATCATTTTTGTGGATATAATTAAGGTAACAAACATGCATAATTATTGTCATTTCTATATTACAGTTCATAGGAATGGAAAGGATTATCAAGATATATGAAGATAATATTCATGGAAAGAAAGTAAAAAGGTCAGTGGTATATTATTTGGTTTGTAAAAACAAAATGTATAGAAATTAGGCATGTGTATCTGGGAAATTGGCCAAGGGGTTGCGATCAAAAAGGTCAACACTTTTAAAATAATCAAGAATATACTGGATATAAAAAATAATTTGTTAATTTTTAGTATAGATAGTACTACTGTATATGCGTTTCATGGATGACGAGGCTAACATTGATCAAAGACTTTGGAACCTCTATATTACTTAAGCTATAATCCCACCGGCTCTTCGATCTTGACCCACATGCACAAGTTGATAAATTTTTGCACACTCCACACATCCCAAAAGGCAATCCTGGATACGGCCATGGTTCCCTCTGCTCGTTTTGTGAGATTTAACGCCGATTACGAAGCTATCTGACATTGATTTGCACCTCCACGGCTTGATTACTTATTTGTTGGGCATAATCAATATGCCTTAATTTCAATACTAAGTTGCAGAGGGTGCACTTCTACCTCCCTGCCAGAATGCAGAGGGCGCACTTTCATGGTATAACTATATGAAACCACATGAATATTGTTTATCATATCATGTGATGACTGCAAAAGAGATTTTTTTTAAGACTCATTGCTCATGCACATTGAGTGAAATCAAAAAGCTTCACTAGGTTAATATGCAAATGAAATTTGTTATAATAAATTCAAATAAAAATATTAATAAAACAAAATCAAAATCAAATTGTGTATATTGGATAAAATCGCCTTTTTTTTTAGAAAATCAACAATTATACAGTACTATGCATAAAATGTTAGAGCAAGAGCATAAAAAATAAATTTATAAAAACAGACAATTACAACAATCTGTTAGTGCCCTTTCAAATATCCAGTCACACAAACATGAAAAAATACCCAGTTCACTGATGCACAACAGATGAGGTCAAAAGGAAATGCCAAAAATACCAAGTTTATTGAGGCATGATGAATAGCTCATGCATAATAGCATGGGGACACTAGGAGGTCAGTCAATATTACGAGCTGGTCATCCGTAAACTGTTGTTTATGCTCCTGCCAGTTGTCGTGGTGCGTTCTTCGGAAATCAGAGAAGGTCTTACGGACAGTTAACTGTAAGAAAACATGGGTCGGTTGTTGGTGATAGACAGGGAAACAGATAGTTATATATATGAATCTATTGAATTTTTGAATGACTGTTCGAAGATACAAATACCATGCAAAAACTTGCTACTTACTTTTAAAGCACTTTTGTTTATATAAGCAACCTATCTATCAGCTTACCCATATTTATGTTCCTGGACGCACCTTAAGATCATCTGATAATTTTTTGCTCTCCCTTCCCCGCTTATCCTTATAAACTATTGGCCAAAAATTTTTTTGCCACACCTACACTTTGCAATTCACTTCCTGCACACATTAAAAATTGTTCTTCTGTTGGTTCATTAAAAAAATTACTTAAAACTCTCCTCCATCATTAACATACACAGCGCCTTTAATAATGCACCTTGGTCGTTCAATTTACGCTTTATAAATTCTTATTATTATTATTATTATATTACACACCGACTAAATTGAACCTATCCTGAATCGGTGCTAATTAAATCAACTAAGAAACCTCAAAAACAAACAATAGTTGAACTAAACATTGCTTCACTTGCAATTTAAGACCACAGATAATTATTGGTACTATTAGTGGCTAAATAAAAACAAACATATAGATCTAATAATGTTGGCATTTTGTATAAAATCGATCTCCTATTGGCTATAATACAGAAGAAAGCCAAATATATATATATATATATAGGCATGCATATAAAAAATATTGCTGTATGTGCAACAACGGATAGATAGGAAGAGAAATGAAGAGCAAAATCCAAAGAGCTACGTACCTCAATTGGTTGGGGGTCATGGAGATGGTCGGTCAAATCCATAAGAATTTGTGGCATCCAAACAGGGACGTCGTAAGGACATGATTGAATGCAGGCACTTAACCCAAGAACACCAGCATGACGTTGAATGATAGATGAATAGAAAGCTATAATAAAAAATAAAAAAAAAAAAAAAACAATTTAGTTTAATTCATATGAACAAAAAAATGTCTGGTAGGTTTGGCTTAACTGACCCTGCAAAATAGTAAGTTGTTTTTATACAGAGGTTTATATATTATACAGTTTATTAACATAGGCCTCAAAAAGAAATTACAAATGGAACTAAAATAACAATCATGAACAAGTATGCAATTAGTGCATGGCAATTAATTTTCCAAGCTAAACTTCCTTCCAAGGTAAGTACACCAAAAGATGAACTAATAGAAAACTTTGATGCTATCTTTACTATCCACCCTGGCCGTGACAGAAACACTAAAAAGTGTTAAGTGCCAAGGTAGCCTAGAAGAGTTTTAACAATATCTCTCTCACTTAGTCTTTAAAATCTATACAAACCTAATAAAAAATGGAAATGTGTCTTTTTTAAATAGCTATATTTAATGAAGTATTTGCACTTTGTATAGTTAAAATAATTTGTTTCATTCTCATTTTTTTTTATATTTAGTGTTGTAATCTATATTTTAGTCATGTGGTGTAAATTATGTTTATGAATAGTGGATAGTGTTAACCTTCTGCATTAAACTGAGGATCTTGTAATCTTAGTCTCTTTGCAGGCAGCTTCGTCTTGCACATCTTCTCAAAGTCTTTCTGGAGTTGAGAGTCTATCCTAAAGAAACCGCAATGAAACAGGCCGCTTAAAGTTGTAGCAGCTGCTTCACGTACCTAATAAAAACAAAGATACAAGAGATTTCAATTCTAGGCTATGGCTTTTCCAGCTGTTGCTCCAATGCTTTGGACTTGATTATCATCTTAAATTCCAAATTATCATAGCTGCTTTTAAAAAAAGTTATTGATGTGAGCGCAGTGAGGTGGACACGACAATCTGCACACAGCAACCGACAAATAGGAGACCTCATTGCTTGTCTAACACTCACTAGAGATGGATTTGTTGCTTGGTTGATGACGCTGTGAGATTCCAGCTTTAGTTGAGCGCGCTACATGCAAACATAACTTTTTTAATTACTCTTAAAACTGAGTATATCCCCTATTTCTAGGACACTAATAAAGACAATAACTAAATTATCGAGGAGTTAAATTACCTCAAGTCTTTCATCCTTTAGCAGCCCAACTATTAGATTCTTAATCTGCTCTACATACTCCGGTTGACTGATGGCAAACAGGTTGTAGAAGATCATAACCTGCATGTATTGTAGCATGCTACATTTTCCTCGCCACGATGTCCCATTGGCAACCTGCATCAATAACAAACAGGTACAATATATATTTATATTATCAGTAATTATGTTTTGGATTTATTGCAATTTTTTGAGTGAGAGTTATGATGCGAAAGATACAATGTCTAATACTTTATGGGGCTTGACATGAAAAAATCACCATCAGTATATCAAAACCAAAATGAAATTGCCTTTTATATATATTCATATTGTCAACATTTTAAGCTTTAAAATGATAGGTAATGTACTTGATTTGTCTGCCACATTCTTATGCTAATTACGCATTTAACGAAAGTATGCTGGTTCTGGGATGTGCAAACCTCATATGAATTCTATGTAAACTAAAAATGTTTGGGTAAAGCTCTTACAGATCTGTATTGAGTTATTAGTATCTGGTTTTTAAACACCAAGGATAAACAATTAAGTACGAGAAAGTTGTTCCCAGTGCGGTCGTTCTAGTGGTGATTTAGGCAGTACACTGCAAGATAATCCCAACTCCAAAGAGTGTACTGAATCCTAAAATATGACACATGGGCCATATTGCACACAGGACCAAAGGCTTAAATGTAAATATGCAGCCCCCAGCTGAAATACAAGGAGAGCAGCAATTGGAATTGAAGCAAGGTCAAAGGTCAGAAAAGTTCTCAATGAACAGTGCACACACAGTGGCTACAACCAAATTAGCTGACTAAGCTTAGCTGCTCTCTGTAATACAACATACATTCACTAACCTCTTGTAAAGCCTGGATTGCATACGGAATGTTGTGCGAGGGCAGCAGACTCTGAGCCATACAAGCTAACGTGAGGCATGCCAACTCATTCAACTCCTCGTCTGATTCTACATTTTCAAGGGGTGCAAGCTGTGAAGTGTTAAACAAAATTATAAATATAAATTTACTACAAAATCTGGGTACAACTTGCATTGTCAGTAGTTCTCATACAAAACGTATGCTTCTACTACTCTATGAGGAGTGGTGTAACAAATATTTCATCCTTAAAAAAACCCCTGGTTAAAACTTCCGAGAGTGCTTTTTTCCCTGCTTTAATAGCTAACAGGTATCTACTAAATATCTATTGTCCTATAAACAATACAAAAAAGCAATCATAAAGATAATTTTTGAAATTCAAATTGCTCACTTTCATGTAACATAAAAATTATCAACTTGAACATCACCCCCGTGATATTTTCCTGAGGCAAACACACATCGAAATAGCATTTGCAGTAGCCACTCATACTTGGGGAGCAAATCCAACACTAGTCATTAAGCATAAGCTTGGTGGTTTAGTGGTTAAGACACCTGTATTTCCTGGAGGTCATGGGTTCGATTCCCACCCAAATCACTTGCAAAAATTTTTACGCAAGTATTTGGGAATGTACTGAGAATTTGGTACGATAACACGTCAGATAGGGCAAAACATCAACCTTTTGAACATCAGTGGTGGATCCAGGAATTAAAAATAGATGGGGTCCCAGGGAGGGACTTCAAGAGATGGAGGGTCTAAACCCCACAGTTCCATTATGGTTGGTGCTGAGTTAAGAACATTTCTGATTATTACACCTTTAGATGACTGGAAATGGCACTCAAAGACCTAAATTTAAATATAATTTTCCTTTTTATTCAATTTTTTTATTTTTTTTATTTTGTAAAATATATGGGGCCCCAGACAGCTTGCCCCCCTCCCCCTTTAATCTGCCACTGAACATTTCTATGCTCAAGATAATAATATGTATGTTACTGCAAAAAGAGCAAGTTAATTTCAAAATTACATTTATGATTTTCTGTCATTTTCACAGGACAGTCATTAAATGCTTAGTCAGGATAAAACTATGCTTACCATTGGTAAAAACTTGAGCATTTCTGGTGAGATTGGCGAGTACATTTTACCTAAACTACCTATAAGCCACTTCATTACTGCAAAGGAAGAAAGACATTACAATGATGTAAGTCTTACAATACAAATCATTTAAATATAAAGATTGAATTTAAAGAGAAAAAAAAAACATTTAGATCTTGACCTATTAAGCCAAGCATGACAATCGTGCACCAAATTCAACTACGCTATCCCAACTTTATGATAGATAACTCCAGTGAACTGACCTGTTTTGCTAAGTTTAATTATATCTTGCCTCCCGTCTTCTTCGCGTGATTGCACTTCCATCATTTCTGTATTGCTTGCCGATGCACTGCTTTCGACTTCTATCGTCTGCAAGGCCGCAAGTCTTGGTAGTAACTTCTTTGCGAAATCTGCAGTGTGAGGTGAGGTAGTTGCATTACCATTTGGCATGGCAAAATCAAAGAGGAATATCCAGGAAAGAACACTGTAAAAAAGAAACAAAGACACTGGTTTATCCAAGCAAGTGAATATTAATATCATAACATAGTTTATGTTCATTTGCATTTATGCTCTCAACATTTTTTAACTCACACTGAGCATTTCCAGCCCCGGGCATTTAAAGTAATGTAGTTAAATTTATATAGTGCATTATACCAGAACGGTCTGAAAACACTTAATGTGTGGACTAGCTCTTATAGTAGCCGGCTTCTACCCTACGGATCTCTTCATGCCTGAGTTCCCCGGTCAACTGGTACCAGCTTCTCTTGTCTGTCTGTAACAGGGGCTGAATGGACCAGTACACCTGGTACATCTAGTAAATGCTTCAAGAAACAATCTCCTTTTACTGTGGTCTTTACCAACCAGCCTCTTCTCTTCTAAAAGACGGTCAGTTATAACCAGTATTTTACAGTGTGAGCATCTTGATGGAATGAAATCAGGGATACAAGTATCTCCTAGGTTCAGTGTACACACATTGGTTACCACTAGGTTTAATCAAAGAGTATAGAATAGAAAGTGGTTAAAAATGCCCTGATTTTGCATGCACTCAATGAAACAAAAAAAAAGTAGTACCACAAGGTAGGGGGTGCCCTATTCGAATTTAAATCGAGTTCGAAATTTAAACATGCGTTCTATAGACAAAGCACGTGTTCAATACAAACAACTTTTACGTTCTTTTGAAGGATGCCTCAAGTTCATAGTAGTACTTTTCAAGATAGAATTCTGTTTCAAAGAAAAACCCCAGCAGTCGGACGTCTTACTATTCTATACTCTTTGGTTTAACCAACTCTATTATGGAGCTCTCTATTGCCATATACTTATATATCAAAATTATTTCTATCATTGGTGTATTAATCCAAAATCTGTTGAAAATGATGACAACAGATAGTAATTTGAAAAAAGTTCTCACCTGCCTACTCGATCTCGTACATTCTTATATGTGTGTGTAAGGTGTTGTTCTAAGTAGACCAGGAGCCTGTGAAGCAGCCCCGGTACCCGCCACTCCTGTTGTACAAGACAACCTTGTAAGACAAACAGTCGACTAAACACAAAAATATTAAGAAAATGACTTGGTAAATGCACTAATAGAGCAAATAAATCCTATCAAAAACGTATAGTTGAAAATTAATACATATAAGAATTCCTGAATATGTATAAAAAAAAAAGTAACAAAATATTCAAAGTAACTAAATATCTAAATTAGTATCTGAATATTCAAAGTAGTAACCGAGTATTGTTCAAACTCTAAACAAAAGGTCAACCTTGCATCACTGAATGACCCGCCATCTCCTGTGATGGGGCTTTCCATAAGCGTCTCTAGAAGCCAGTAAAGTTTACGAGGGTCACGGCTCTCGCTCGCTGTTGAGAAACACATGTTCCAGTCTCGTATAGTATCCACCGTCATCTGGTTGAGTACTGTTCTCAGGATCGGTACCAGAAACTCCCAAAGCTTCTCCACCTGGTTATTGGTAAACATAGGCATGCACGTAACAAGAAATTGAGTATATGCTAGTGCAATGTGGGTGATGTGATGTGAATATTAAGAAAATATAATTAAGCACATTGATTGGTATTCTTTAGTGTGTAACATACTATAAAGAAAACCAACTAAATGTCAAAGACATATTCCAGCTGGGGTCCTTCTGGTGGCATGTAAAATGTACCCTCCTATTCTTCAGTAAGTTTCAGGCTATAGCTGCACACAAGACAGTTGTATATACTAAGCCTACAATCATGGCATCCTTATTTGAAAAGAATTCATTTCAGCAAATGAAACCCTAAGCAATAGAAGGAACCAGTGCCAATATCAAATTCTGCTTTTAGTAGTGCCCCTGCTGTACCATCCAACTACAAAGCTCACTAAAGTCTAAAGCACCTCTATATTATATAATCATCAATAATATGTTGTATTTCTTATTATTATCATTACTATGTTATCGTGATCTTGCCAATTAAGCTCATGAGAGGAAAAAAACCTGTTAAGCATTACTATAAAGACAGTTTTTAAGCACAGCAATATCTAACCTTTTCAAATGACCAGTGCTTGTAGCCTCTGATCAGACCAGACACAATCTCTGAAAGACACCGTTGACTGCTCTCCTGAGCATCTTGTGATAGTCTTAGTAAATGGGGTTTGAGCACCGGGAGAAATGCATCATCAAAGTTACGAAACAAGCCCTAAAAGAGATAACATTTATACTAACATCAAATAAATTCTATATAAATACATATTCTATTAATCATTAGAAAATATTAGAAAATTCATTAACAGATAGGCCAGAAGAATGATTAATAGAATTATGAAATTTGCCTTGATTACAAATTATTTCATATACATTAGCAGAAGAGTCCATTCTTATATAACTGAAATGGATGAAAATTTTATCAACAGTTGACTGTGCTGACCTTGAACAGATTAAATAAAATAACCAAATATTAAACACACATACCTTAAACAGCGTGAATCGTTTATTTTGAAATTTATCTTTGCCCTTACGATCCTCTAGCGATAAGAAACCCATTAGTTGCTCTATAAAATCTGGATCGCTAAAGGCTACATAGATTGCCTTTTCCCCCTGTAAAATTAATACATACATGTTTTCGTTATAATGAATTTGCTAAACACATAAATATTCATGTTCTATTTAAGGTAATACAGTAGTCCTCCCCTCAACTGATGCCTGGCAGTTGGAATGGCAACTGCTATATAATGATTGATACTATTTCAAATAATTGCTATATACACAGCTATTCATGTTTTATTCAAAGGAACAGCCAATGTGTACTTAAACCCCTGATCTTACAATTCAGAATCTCAAATGCAACTCCTGTGCGAACTAATCTATCATTTTCTAAAAAAAAACTAAATGCACACATATTCATGTTTAAAAATAGGCTCCCAGCGGGAGCGTGTGTCTACTGCCAGATTATTTAAAACGATGACGTGTATATAAAGATATAGTATTTATACGATATATATATATACAGTATATATATATATATTTATATATATATATATATATATATACAGCGACAGGAAAGTGCCTACTGCAGGGCAGTAGACACAAAAATTGGTTGTAAACAATGAAACCATTGTAAACCACAATTTGGTTTATTACTTACAGGCGTTAACTCTTCTATACTTCTTCCAAGCTTAGGTTGTTCACTTACTGGTGCATACACTTTGAAAGGTCTGCAATGGAAATATGTACAACGGTTTGTATGAAGATATAGAAAAAAATTAATTTAAATAATATTAAAATTAATGATCATCATTATTCAGTATTGGTTAGAACGAAGTCTTTTTGGATAAGAAATAAGGTCGGGTGTACACATTTGGCTCAAGAGTTGGAGGTTACCTCGATGCCAAATACTATTTCAGCTTCTGTTGTTCTGGAATGAGGGGAACATCAAGCTACTATGCACCTCTCTGTGGATGCTACCGTAGTCACTGATCACACTGAATTAAGCATGATGACATACTGCCAGTTATGGGTTATTCTTTGAACTATTTAAATTCCTACTACATGTCAAATACTGTACACGCGCGGATAAGCGTGCAGACATTTACATTTTTTTTTCACTTTTTGAGGGGCATTTATCCGAACGGGGCACTTATTTAAACGGGGCACTTATGAAAACAGAGTGGAAATTAAGGGGGCATTTATGGAAATAGATGAAAATTGAGGGATGCTTACAGCAAATTGTAAAACTCAAGAAGCGCTTTTTGAAGGGGAAAAAATATTCATTAATACCCCATGAACGAAGCCCAGATTGAGTAACGATGTAACGATGTGAAGTCGAGTACAATTACTATGGAGGATGATAAATATAAATGACAACAGTCAAAATATTAATTTACTGAACTCTTGCTTTATACAAGTTTGTTTTAATCACAACCGGTAAAGTACCTATACTATTATTTATTATTTTAAATTATCATTTATTCCCTAAATACTGTATAATATCTGTTATTATTCAAGAGGGGTGCTTATTCAAACGGGTGCTTATTCGCGCGAGTACGGTACTCACTTTGGCCATTGGTAATAGCCCCAATGCGTCTTCTCAACAAATACCCATTTTTCCCATTCCTCTTTCGTAGGTGCACGGGTACAGTTGTAGTGGTGCCATGTGTTGTCGGAACGGGTGCCTGGGTTCAGGCCTCCTTCAGATTCAGACGCAGCTGCTGTTGATGATGATTGAGCAGCTGGATCTATGGTTATCATCTTGTGAGGGCGCTTTTGTTGTTTTAAAATAGCACCTACTGTAGCAACTGCAATCTGTTGGAAAATAATCCAGAAATTAAGTAAAAAATAAACTAATAAAAGGTCAAAGAAATAATATATTACTCTATTCTTTGACATACAGTGTGGGATTTAAAGGGTTATCAATGGACTTTTTTGCTTCTATTTTTGGAGGACACAAATTACACAAATTTTATGTGTATGGTCTTCTTGTAAAAGGTTGGTAATGACAAATTCACAAGCATCATTATAATATACATATTATAGGTTCTATTTCTATAATTTATTAATTTGCACATTTATTATAGCTTTAAAGGCAGACATAGTTTAAATACCACCTTGCGAACTGTTAAAGCTTCGTGTACTAGACTATTGACCATAAGACGAACACCCCTAGCTGGAAATGGAATGTCCGTGCGTATAAGTAATCCAAGAAAACCGAGGGCAAGCTGGGAGAACTTCCAACGTCTGTAAAAATTAAGATTAGCAGAATTTACTCAGATGTAACTTCAACTGATATAATGTCAATTTTTATTCTCAATTTAAAAAATGAAAACTCACAGATTGCCATTTTCAATGAGATTAACAAGAGATTCCACTAAATTGTTGTAAATCCTGAGAAAAAAAAAATGACAAAGTACAATTAATATTAAAATTCAATGTATAATACTGTAAAAAACATAATTATGATAATAATAATAATAAATTACTAATAGTATTTACATATAATAACAATGATTACCATATTAATAATAAAAATCATATAATCTACATCTACAATAAATAAAGCAATGGTGTAAATAACCTCAACTTCATGAATAACCACAACTTTGTTGTATGTATTTACTTATATGTTTTACTGCACTATATTGTCATAACAAATATACATAGCTCGAAATGGCGATCCCCATACAAATAAGGAACTAATTGTAATATACATACATAGTATTTTCTTGGTTTCTTTCTTGTAGCCATTGTGTAGCTTGTTCATGTTCCTCTGCTGTAAGTCCGCCTTTGATTGGTGCAGGTGCTGATGTTGAGTCCAATAGGTGCTCAGCATCTTTCAAACATTCATCGGTTATCTACAGGTGTGATATATGCAAATTACAAAAATTGAAGTGATGTTAACGGTCTATTAGTGAGATGCTTACCTGGATGAACCGTGCTAAATTTCTCTTATCAAAAATCTTTACCGTGTGTCAACAAAATAATTCAGCAGGGAGGCAGTTGTGTGGCTGGGCCAAGCCAGCCTTAAAGTTTTCCACCCATTCTAATTTCATGGCCCTCCCACCTACCTTTATTAAACCCCCTTTGCCCATGCTAAAAATCTACTCTTATTATTTAGAGTTTACCAATGTTATCACTTACACACCCTTAATATGTCTAGCATTCACCCTTAGTTTTCTATAGCTACAACCCTGTATTCATTATTATTCATTTCAGTGCAGCATAAATAATATTGTAATTAATTGTTACCACATTTTTCTTTTTGCTAATCAAGATACTAACTTGGATTAACTGATATTTAAGCTAAATTTCCCATTTTGGAACTTAACTTGAAAATAATGGTCTTTTTATCACCAATTAATTATTATCTGCGATTTAAATTAGGCATATGCTTGTTCATCCTAGTAAAGTATTCACAAAACAGACTACATAGCATTCAACTCGCTCGGCGAGTTGCATGGCCGAGCGGTTAAGGCAGGGGCGACGCTTGCCTATGGTTCAGATGGTGGAACAAGTCTTCTCAGATAAGGACTATAAACCATAGGCCCAGTGTACACAATGGCTGGTGTGCACTATAAAGAACCCAGTACATCTTTCAAGACGAGTAGGGGGTTACCCCGGTGTACTGCCCCTGTTGTGGACAGATGAGATATAGCTGGTACCGATTTACCAGGTAGCTCAGACACAAAGAGACCCTTAGGGGAGAAGAAAGGTACTGTGCGAGCTAGTCCACACCTCGAGCGCTTTGAGACTTTGCCATAAAGCGCTATATAAACTACATGACATTCAGTAGGGCGACTAAACAAAAGTGTATGATTATAAAAATTCATTTTTATTGTTACGTGTTTATGTCCAAATTCACAAATGATACTAGTTTATAATAAGTGGTTGAACTTTATACATAATTTTGTTGTCAAGGTATGTGGTAATGGACTTACTTGATTTTCAATTGCAACTGTACTAAAATGCTTCTGTATCTTGACCATGAGCTTGTCAATCACAGCCATGATCGACGGCTTCTCTGAATGTCCGGCTTGGATGATGGCCAGCCAGCAGTCATGTAATACCTTCCATCTATGGAAGCACGCAAACGGAGGGCGTCCGTGCCCGACCATTATGTACAACGAACCCTGCAAGGTGAGACAATACATTGCTGTTAAATGACTTTAAAGACAAGTGGACACTGCATCGTACATCTGTCGCAAAACAAATCCACCTTGCTATGCTCTGTCCACTGATTTTCAGTTTCAGAATGAGCCAATTATCATTAGTAACATAATCTGTTGCACGTGCCTAGTTGGGATCTATTTACATTTCTATTATGACTGTCTGACAACCAATCCATCTCGCTGTGCTGTCCATTAATTTTCAGACTGAACGGACTGTTGTTAAAATGATTTGTTGCGCACACCTCGTTGTTTTCTCCATTATTTTGTCTCTAGTTTTTACATTTCTAATTCTATGGAAGAATGCAAATGGAGAGAGTCCATTCCCAACCATTATGTACAGCGAACCCTACAAGATGAGAGAATAATTGCTTTTAAAATGTCTAAAGTCAAACATGCACTGCACATTACTCTCGGACAACCAATCAATTTCACAATGTATGCTGATTTTCAGTGGCAGACTACATATCAGCGAATCCTCATTATAATTATTATTATTAATAAATTGTGTTCTCCAGAACTTTTATTTTGTGTCTGTAATGTCTAAATTCTTAAATAGTGTTTACATTTGACTGTTCATCTAATGTTGTTTGACATTCATATTCACGTTTCTTTACTATTTTGAACACTCATAAATCTTATATATTGCAATCTATTTTCTACTATTACCTTGAACTGATGATGTGGTATATCTTTATCCTCCTTTAGTCCAGCCAACACCTTGTTTACAGTGTCTCTCTTGGAAACACTATAATAATCATAGCAATGGAGTAAAATCTCCTGGGCCTTCGTGCGCACCTTTAAAACAAAAAAATAAACGCTACATATAAATATCCACTTGTCTGGCTGTCTATTATGGTGCAACTTAACTACCTTCCATTTGTGTGTCTATTTTAATAATTTAATATAATATCAATTACCACGTTCACACTTACCTCACTATACTGGCTTATTGATAGAGAGACTAGGTTGTGAACTACGACCCGGTCGATTGCAGTGTACGACCCCTTACTGCTGTTTATCCTTCGGAAGTCATGTTGCAGGTAGACTCTGTCAATCAACAGCGGTCGTAGGTGATTTTTCTTCCGGCGTAGCTATAAAAAAAAAACAATTTATTGCAGGTGAGAATAGCAATCACACATCATCCATTGTTTATCCTCCAACAGAGATCTGTATTATAATATTCAGAAATCATCTTATCTTTAGCTGTGATGTAAAACATCCACTAAACAACAACAACAACAACAACAACAACAACAACAACAACATGTTATTAACTCACTTATATCATGTGACAACAAAGCATGAAAATCATATTAATCTACTGAAGTACATCCCATAATTAACTCTTGAATGTCGCATGATCAATTCACTCCAATGACAATACACCCTTACCTTGTCTTCCATTGACCGCTTGACCAAAGCAAAACTGTGACTTCTAGAATTATATTCTTCTTTACTACACCCAAAATATGACACTAGATGCGAGTAAATCTGAAAGGAAATAATATATAAATAATAAAACCAAAATTGTGGTTTAAAATTGCATCTTTCACCATCTAACATTAATAAAATAATTGTAGGAGTGTTTCATCGGTAATAAACCAAGCAGAATTTGATGTAAACTTACTGTGAGCTTTAGTCGATGCTATCAGCATGATGCTATTTGAATATTAATCAAATGAATGAATAAATTTAGACATTCATTCTGTATCCAATAAAAAAAACTGTTCTAAATATTTAGATAAAAGGAAATAGAGAACTATATCATTAATAGTAAGTAGTTCTTCTTATCAAGACTAAAGTCTGCTAAATAAAATAACAAAAGCCAAACTCACTGTGATAATGCTTAACAATGATTTAGTATCATCTGCATGTTTCTCCAACATGTACACTTGAAGGTCATTCATAAGCAGTGCTAGTTCTTCTCTCGTGTTCTCAAATTCACTCCCAGTCTCAGGAATACCGGTGCTAAGATTCAGCTCAGTAAACTCCACGCGGAAGTCAATTCTGTAAGGTATTTAACACAAAAATGGAGTGATGGTTTTTTGTAATACATACTAACTGCATGGGTATACTTAAGACACCCCCATGTCAAAATGTGAATTAATACAATTTTGCTTTTAAAAAAAGAAAAACAAAACAAAACAATGTTGCTCCTTCATGCACAAAAATGGTGTTTTTTGTCAGTAAAATGTGTTCCCCAATTTGACGTATTACTGTACTGTATACTCGGTAAATCACCATCACAATTTCTATTGAGTTTCCTGATGCAAAACACCATTCAAAATAGCATTACAGAACTTTCTTCTGTTTATTAATAACCAATTATTAAAGATGTATATTTATTTACATGTCTGTTACAGGTTCTTTATTCCAACGTGGTAGAATGAAAGCCATACCGATAACAGTATTCAAAACTATAGTTAAAGACTGCAACAATTCTTCTCTGTGAAATAAAAAAACAAAAGAATAATCACATGAAAATTTAAATCAATCATTTCAATGATAGTAGTAGAATTCATAAAGGCTAGATTTGTTTCTTAAAGGTATGTTGTGACAGGGTTGTCTCAGACTATGTGCCTCAGACTACCATTTCAATCTCTGTAAATGTATTGAATATACTGCACTTGTGTAGATATACTCTATGCTGTGGTAGTGAAATTTTTCTGTAAAATGGAATGTGTTAAGTTCATTTCATTTGACAGGCATACCAAGTACAGTGTGAATGTAGTCTTATCAGGGAGTTGGTAGCTGGTCTTATGCTGTGACAGATGACCAATGGCTGATAGCACCTTGTCTGATAACCAACTACATTTAGAGTTTGACCCAGTTACTGCAGTATAATCATGCTCCTATAAGAAGCCTACTTCACAAAACAGTTAGTGTTCGAATGTCTAGTGCAAGAAAAGGTTGCCAGTTAATATACAAAATTGTGCCAAATTTTCATACACATTGCAGTCAACAGTGAAGGGTGATATTGGATCACTGGATGATGATGATGATGATGAAATACAAAAACAAAATTGATTAAGGTCTAAAAATAATAAAAACATTTTACCTAGAAAGATTTTGACCTTTAACAAAACCTTTCAGCTTCTCGATTTCTGGTCGACAGAAGACAGCGAATACTTCCTTGGCAGCTGCAATGCCCTCTGGTGTTGGTATATGCCAATGTATATTTAGGTTGTGTACATCACCTGTCATAGCCCAGTGCTAAGGTAAACACATAGTTGAGGCAAATATATGTTTGTTTCAGTCAAAAATATACCTTAAAATCAGATCATTAATAGTAGGAATAAATATGATTCTAGATTTTAGTAGTGCCTTATAACCAAACAAGAAGGTAGTTTAAATTGTACTAATTAAATATCAATGAACAAAATACTATAGAGACCACATATCATGCACTGCCCAAACCATTAATACCATTACTATAAAATCATATGTGGCAAAGACAAGCCAAACCAGTCACTCGTCGCAAATCCTGTTACAGAGAAAATGGCCAAAACATGCTGGAATGTCAAATTTTAAAAAATCTATTTTATTGCACTAAACTAACCTTTATATATCTATACATCATTCTATGCTGTTATTTTCCCAATTTTCAATGTGAAAACAACACTTGTTAAGGATTTAAAGATAGTTTCTGCATGAGAAATGCCTGAAATCATAAACTTTGAAGGCTGATTTCTCATATATTGTTCTTTAAACAACTGTGTGATTAAACGCTTGTAACTTCATAAGGAAGTGTCCGATTTGAATGATTTTTTTTTACCATTTTATAGCTATTATTTTACTCTCTAGCACTGTATTAATAACTCAAAATTGATTTTTGCGACGAGTGACTGGTTTGGCTTGTCTTTGCCACATATGTAGCATCCAATATTTTTACCTCTGTCACAGAGGTCATGTATTCACCACTGTTTGTTCAGGGGCGGATTGCTATAAAACGGTCTTAACTGGTAGTCTTTACTCCTCGAATAAAGCAGGCTTTATCACTTAGATGGTCTTACTAAAGTCACCCCGCTAAGACCACTGCTATAAAACGGTCTTCGTTATAGACCACTTTGAGTATTATACAAGCACTTCCTGGTAACATAAAGCATCAACACATGCACACATATCAAAATGAACGTAAATAAATGTATTTATAGATGCTGAGAAGATTGTAGAATACTTGTTGTTCGATTCTCAGTCTTTGATGATCTAGTCCTAGGTCTAGTACCTATAACGTCATGTGATGACAATGATTTTAGACTGTTTTAAGCCTCCTCCAAGTAGGCTTTAAAATTTAAGACTGCTAACTGGTTAGCAAGCTTAGACCAGTAGTAATAGAGCTAAACGTTAAGACCGTTTAAAGACCGCTTATAGCAATCCGCCCCTGTTGTCTTTGATAGCAGAGTGATGTAAAAAACAATGAATGAATCATCATAGATTCTAGTGGAGCAGTAGATATTGATATACAGTGAAAGTTTTGAAGAATAAGGTAAAAGCCAAGGTCATATTATTAGTGTCTGGCTTAGGTAGCATTATAACACTAGTTTTTAAATGGAATTCTGCAATCAAGAATTTTTCTCAGAAAATTTCTATTATAGCACAGATGCTCTATATTTTTTTTTATACAGCACTGCCATTAAAAGGAGACATGTCAACAAGTCGCCAAAGTGGGCCATAAGCTTTCACATGTTACATTGTTGACGTGAAATGTATTAACTACTTTTCACCAGCAATTTATGCCAGTTTCATGAGATTAAGAGGTACTTACTCTGATTGGGAGATACTCAGAGATAGGCTTGCCCAGCCCCTCTGCATTGCTGCAATATTCCAGGGGATACAGGATGGTCATAGCCTTCAGGAAATATTTGAGAACGTTGCAGGCCAACTCATAGCCCTGCTTACACCTCAGATGTAGTGTGGATCGTAACACCTCCAAGATGGTGCTCTTGTAGGTTAAAAGCACAGAACTATCGCATCGAACAATCTAAAATTTTCAGGGGGAAAAGGTAGTTTTTTTTTAATTACAAGCAATAGAACTCCCAAGAAGTTTGTGGCAAAGTGGAGATAATAATAATAATAAAAATATGATTATGGTGGTGGTTGTGGTGGTGTTGATGGTGTTGATGATGACGATGATGTTGTTGATGTTGATGATGGGTTATGGTGGTGATGTTGATAAATATCATAATTGATGATAATTATGGCTGTGATGATCATGATAAAGGTGTTGATGATGATGATGATGATGATGATGATGATGATGATGGGTTATGGTGGTGATGTTGATAATGATGATGATTATTGCTGTGATGATCATGATAAAGGTGATATTGATGATGATGATGATTTAACAATGAAGTCTCTATGTGCTTACAATTCCAAAATAAGTGGTAGTGATGATGATTATGCTGATGGTGAAGATTATGATTGTGATTACAATGACAACTTTGATATTGATGATAATGATGATGACGATGACCCAGTGGGATGAGAATGATAATAACCGTACTGATCATTTTTGAATACATTTCAAAAAGAAAAAAATTTTAATATTATTACCTATTTTATTAAAACACAATTAAAAAATCAACAAAAATCACATACCTCTGACAACACTTGTAGGTTGAAGAGCAGCTCGTTATCAAGTTCAACTTCGTTTTGAGCCTCTTCAGACGAGGTCAGCGACAACACTATACTGCTACAGTGGGGGATGAACTTTGCAAGGGCTTTCTTTGGATTCACCTATGATAGAGTAATATATAAAAAATATATATATAACAACTTGATCCCCACTATTTTCTTGTAATAGGTAATAAAAAACCAATCAGAGTTCTAAGAAATTATTTCTATACTAGCCTGATTGCAGCAATGCTGGCGAGATAAAGGCATGGACCAGGCCACAAACCTTGGTCTAGCTTATAGTTACATATCTCAAGGCCTCAGTGAGAGAGAAGATTAGGCCTACTAGGTAGTTTCAGTGTTTCAATGATTCAAAATTCACTAGGGGGGATGACTACCTACCTTGGCTGCTGAGCGGCACATACTAGCAAGCATCTTTCCTGCAACTTTAGTTTCAAGAACTCTAGAGGATGCATAATTGAACAGCTTGTTTAAGGCAACCTACAATTGTATAAAAATCATATAAACACATTATTAACAGAAAGTATGTATTTTCCAACGTCAGTGATAAAAACAACGTTGATACTGTCTAATTTTAAAGAATGAAACTTGAGAATGAAGTAAACTGTCTAATATTAGGGAAAAACCAAGTTGAGGTTATAGTACATTGTTAGAGAGAGAAACAACTTGATAAAGTTCATTGTCCAAAGTCAGGGAGAGAAAAAACTTGAGAAAAAAGTACATTCTCATTTATCACCATTACTATGCAGGAACCTCAATATTCAATAATTAAATTTTACTTGTAATGCTCCTCCGGCGTAAAGTTTACAGGAAGGCAGAAATAGATTACCTGGTAGATTTCTGGTGAGCATTGATTGAGCATGGTACTAAATGTAGACGCTACTCCGACCTCAGCCAGGCTCTCTTGCCGGTTCACCTTGGCTTGCGTAGAATCTTGCGACGTGGTGTGTTCAAATGTGCTGTTCTCAATAAGAGTGAAGCACCTGACAAAATAATAGGGCATAATAAAAAATATAATAGTAATAACAATAAAATACTAGTAATAACAACATCAACAAAAAGTGACATACACAGAAGTAGTAATAATACAATAAAACTAACAATATGAACAACATCAGCAGCCACAGCAACAACAGTAACAACAACAGTAACAACAACAACAACAGTAATAACAACAGTAACAACATCCAACAGCAACAACAACAGCAGCAACAGTAGCAACAACAATAACAACAGTAACAACAACAACAACAGTAACAATATCTAACAGCAAAAACAACAACAGCAGCAACAACAACAACAGCAACAACAACGGCAACAACAGCAACAGCAACAACAACAACATCCAACAGCAAAAACAACAGCAACAACAACAATAACAGTAGTAACAACAACAGCAACAACAACAGGAACAACAACAGCAACAACAAACAGCAACAACAAACAGCAACAACAAACAACATCAAGATCAACAACAGCAGTAACAACAGCAGCAGCAAACAACAGCAGCAACAACAACAGCAGTAACAGCAGCAGCAACAACAGCAGTAACAACAACAAACAACAACAACAACAAGATCAACAACAGCAGTAACAGCAGCAGCAGCAAACAACAGCAGCAACAACAGCAGTAACAGCAGCAATAACAGCAACAACAATAATACCTCTCCATGAACAATGTGATGAAGGCTTCAAAAGTTGCCGTTGCTGAACAGAGTTCTCGCTCTTGTTCTGTCAAATCCTTCCAATGCATAGGCGCTTCGGAGCAGTCCACTAGGGGCACCAAAGCCGAAAAGGTTGAAATAGCTTGGAGCGTTATCTTAAAAAAAAGATAAGAAGGCTTTTCATGTTATTGGGAATTTTTATGCTCCCAATAGCAACGATTTGAAAATTTGAAACAGCAGTTGTGCTTCTGGTTCTTGACCTTAAATTCATAGGTTCAATCATTCGATGTGCCTTTCGCTTTTGCTCATGGGCAAAGTTAATTACAGTAGAAACTCGTTTTTACGTACCCCAGTTATACAAACCCTCGGTTTTATGTACGCCTCATATCGACGATGACGTCATCAAAAACCCCGAAAATATTCAAAACAAACGGCCCTTTTCAGAGCAACCATAAGTAAAAATAACAATATTACTATAACAATAAACAAACCATAATGCAACGTATTTTCATTAAACAGCAACGTTGATTGAGTCTAATACCGGGTTGTTATAATCTAAAACCAAGTGAACTGAGTGAGATGAACAACTACCGATGGTGCAAACCATGGAAAAACTTGTCTGGTCTATAATTTTCTACACGAAGCTGGGTAGGCATATTTTCGTACACGAACGCTAATTGGTTGGCTCGCCCAGTGCAGTGCACATGGTTTTGCTGTTTCATGTAC
>NW_022745982.1:559023-573675 GCF_011630105.1 Anneissia japonica
TTATACCTTTGTCGTATAGGTAATCTTACAATATTTTCATGTTCTTTTGTTAAATAAAAGACATAAAGTGATGAATTAATACACTAGACACATGGTTTTATTTCAACACTTTATTATGACATCGTAAATTGATGAATAAAAACACTAAACACATGGTTTTATTCGTAGGCCTTCGGAGGCTAGGTCTAGCCTAGCTAGGTAACTTCGTTCGTTCATACATACGTATATTGAGCGTTACGTACGTATTAGGTCAAAGGTTACCACAAATTTAACCCAACCTCTATTTTACGAATCCCCCGATTTACGTACGCTCCGGTCCCGTACCGTACGTAAAATCGAGGTTCTACTGTACAAGAAAAAATCCTAGGATTTTAACCTAAGGTCCTGGGATTGTATGACAAGTAACTTTATTAGAAACTAGAACTCCACTCTTTTATTTATATATATATATACCTGTCTCTTATACACATCTAGATGTGTATAAGAGACAGGTATTATATTATTTTCATCATCATATTTTTGTTGTTTATAGGCCTTTTTCCTTGTTTACCATTCATTAGATTCGCCACTCTGACCAGTTATTTATGCCAATTTGCTTATGTCAGACTTAAGGCCTCCTTATAAACTATTGCTAGTGATAAGACTGTGTAACCTATTGTTTATAGATCTGGTGATTAATCACCCATTGTATAGTCTTATGTATTCTGTTACTGTCTCTTATACACATCTACTGTTAAGTTTCTCATTGATACTCATGCGCTGACGAAGGTAACAGGAGTTGCCGAAAATTTCGCTAATAAATATTTCTATGTCTCCTACAAGTCAAAGTATCGTAGCAGTTTATTTTGTCTGCGTCTACCTACTGATTTATATATATATATGTATATGTATATGTATATATATATATATATAATGGTTTGGCAATAATAAAAATAATAATAAAATCAGTAGAAGTCTATTTAATAATTAGCTATACTGAGTGCAATTACAAAAAGTTGCACCACACAACAATAATTAATTGCAAACTTACCATACACTTGATGAAATCGTTGGGATCAATGCCGGGTAGGACGGCTGTCAGGATTGGTATTACATGAGAAGCCCCTTCAGGATACCTTTTGCGGGCCTTCAACATCGATCGTGCCACGGAGACCACACAGCTTAAAGTGGCCGTCAACTGGTGCGGCTCTGTCAGGGTCTCTAATGCTGCATAGGTCCTATAATAAAAGGTCAGAGGATAATACTCACATACAAAGGAAGAGAAATCTGTGAACCTTTACTACACATTATCATTACAATCATACTTACATCAATCATTAGTGAAATCAAATTCATCATCAGACAGTTAATTGGTATTACACCACTGTCATCATCTTTGATGTCATTCTCCTTATCATTAACATTTTTACCATCATCATCATCAGCCTCCTCCTCCTCCTTATCATCATCACCATCACATCATCATCCACATTCTCCTCTTTTTTTTGTCCTCCTCCTAATCATCATCATCCTCATTCTTAACTTTGTCATCATCATCACCACCCTCAACCTTTTCATCATCCTTCTCACCCCCATTACCACCATCTCACGTCATCTTCCTTATCCATCATCATCATCCTGATCACCTTCTCGTCACCACAATCACAGTTCAGGCGCGGATCCAGCGGGGGCCATAAGGGCCCGTGCTACCCCCATCGGTCAAGCCGAAAAATAATAAAGAGGCAGAAAATTTTGAGTTCAAGAGACGAAAGGGGGGAAAAGAGAGTGCACCCATGGGTTCAGTGGCGATCCAGCAGTGGGGGAAAGGAGAGCTCGATTGTTTACCACTTATTTACATCAACCATGATGTGATGGAGGTGGGCATGGCGGCGTGGACATATTGTGCCCCCACCCCCCGTCAGGAAATCTCTGGATCCGCCCCTGCAATTACATCCATAATTAGATACATTATAAATTTTATCCTTAAAATTAATATAAAGACATTTATAATTTACTTCAATGCAATATAACTAAATAGCAGAATGGTGCATTACTAACTTTTCAAGTAGCTGGGGTATGACAAGTTCAGGTCTAACTAGGGCTAGGCTCTGTAGGCCTGCTGCAGCATCGAGGTGCCCCATCTTACTGAAGATGGCCAGGAAAATAACAGGTTTGAATGCCTCAACAAACAGCGTGATGTCATCCTCAGTGAGCTTGTAATCATCAGGGATGTTGTTCTGCCAAGATGGCTTTGCATACCGTTCCCTAAGAAAAATGGGAAAAGAAAATGAAATGGTTACAGTGGAAAATCCAAAAATATTTAGCCGGATTGCGCAATTGGCAATCAAGGACCTACAGTCTGAAGGAGCAAAACTTAGGTTCAAGTGGCCAATGGGAAGGCTGGGGTACTACTGCCATAACATTGGTGCTGGTTCGAGCCATTGCTCGCCCAGGGTTCGGTTAGTAGAACTAAGTTTATTTGAGCCAATGTTGTTGAATGATGTGAACATGAAGCCACTATAAGCACCTCTTTACGGAATTACGCCCATACGCAATTCTGCACAATGACTCTGCAAGCAATGCGTTATTCTCCTACCTTTACTTATGGGTTCATAGAGGAAGCTTTTTGAATGTTTCATTATCTATTGCGGGTCCAGGGGGCTAGGTCTTTAGTTTTAGCTACTTTAATATCTTCACGCTTTAATATCTTTCACAATTTTTGGCTGTTGCTGGGGAGGGGGGTTGGGAGCAAGCACCTCTTTGGCACCACCTGGATCCACCACTGATTTATTTGTTAAAATCTAATACACTTTATTCATATATTATTGTTAAAAAATTGCTTTTTTTTTTTCTTTACCTGTGTAGACGTTTGATAAATGCTTGTGGAATCTTGTGAAGTACCCTCTGTAACTTGAACTGCAGAAGAAATTAAATGAAAACATTTACTGTCCTAGACTGATCTATTATTTTCTTGTTATTCATCAATTAGTGGAAGCATATTACACAATTTTGGCACTGAAGATCACTATATTGAATGCTGTGTTACACTCACCGAGAATCTACCAGCATTTGATGGATGGAAGAACGATTCAACAGCCTTGAAAAATGTCTTCAAATGATTCAATGCATCTTGATTTTTACCCTGCATTAAAGGATAAAAATAACAAAATAGATTTATAGTATACATATTTGTAAATGTGTTTTCTAAAATCTCACTTCAAATAATTTTTCTTTTCCTTTGCTTTTTCGCCTTAGATTTTGTTGGACCTCTACGATAATTACTTTCAAATTTTTCATTTTTTTTATTATTGTTTTTAATTCTCTTTATTTAATTATTATTTGATTTGTTGTTTTCATTTGTTATAATTCTTATTATTTTTCTATTATTTTCTTATTCTTGTTTGATTATTATCTCATTATTATTATTATCTTTAATATTTTTATTATTGTTATTTTGTTATTGTTGTTTTATTGCTATTATTATTGTTCTTATTACTATTATTTATATTTATTATTATTATTATTATTAGTAGTAGTAGTAGTAGTAGTAGTAGTAGTAGTATTGTATTTTTTCTCTTTATTGTGTAATATACTGTAAAACGCTAGTGACAACATCCGTTTTATCCGGAGCTATAGAAATTTATATCTATCATTCAAATATGTACTGTATCTATGAAAAAATAATTCTGCATTTTTATTGTTATTATATAGTATTATTTACAGGGAATCCAGAATTTCTAGTGCGAGAGATGCTTTAGTTATTCAATTTTTAAAACAGTACGGGAAGGGAGAGCGGCTAGATCTAGTAACTTGAGGCTAGACAGATTCATCATTGGATGAAAGGGCATTGACATGGACAAGGTGGGGCTCGATCAACAGAAAAAAAAGCAGATAAAGACTAAAATAAGTCAGGATAATTTAAAAACTGCAGTATTTCTTATATTATTTATATACCGATGGTGTCCCTTATAAGAGAACAGGTTAGTGTGAATTTGTATGGCACCTATATGATATACTATTGGACATTATACAGTAAATGACCCCATATGAATTGTAAAAACATAACGAAAACGCAAACTGACCATCATTGCAACGAGGAATGTTGCCATAACAACATTTTCATAGCCTTTTGTCCGACGAGCCACCTGCAATCTCTTTGACCCAACTGGTAGATTGAAACCTCTCAGGTAACAGGTCAAGAACTGTTAATACAATCAATAAAATTGTCATCGAATTATCATAATCACACACAAAGAGCCAAAAATATATCAAACAGGCAACTTAATCACTTTTCTAAGCATCATATCCCTTCACAAGACAAGAGCGACCGCTCACCGGTCTGCGTGTTCCTCCACGTTTAAATACGGTACAGGCACAATTTATTATATTGGGTTTTTTTGGAAGAGCTAATAAGACTTTTTAATAATTAGGATGTTTATTTGTACAAAAAAAAGTATTACTTAGAATGTTCATATATAAAAGTTAAAATATCTTAAAATTGGAAAAAATAAAATATCTTAAATTTGAAAAAAATTTAATTTCTAAAAATGGGGAAAAAAAAAAATTGAATAACAAGACACAATTCAAACTCCCAACCTTAAGTTCTTTAGAATACATCATTAACCGACCGTGCCATCCATGCGACGTGCCGTATTAATGATAATGGCAGTAATGTACATTCCTTTCTGAAACCCCTGTTTTGTTTTGTAGGGGGAACCCTGGGGTCCAACTTAAAAAAAGGGCGATGAACGTTTGTTGGAAATCACCTCTAGTTTATGTGTACAAAATTTCCTGTACATCTGTTCAAAACTGATGACGTTGTATGCTTTTAAAGTTTTGGTAACAAGAACAAGAACAGCAGTGAGGCGTGGACCCAAAAAACACAAACACAAGATGCTCTACATAGACTATTAAGGCTTAGGGAGTGGAGTCATTTTCGTCCTGTTACCATAATTCGCCAAGCTATTCAACTCAACTCTAGTTATTCAACTCAATATTCAAGAGTTTTTGTCAATCTCTCTTATTGGAATTTGACAATATATTCATGATTTAAATGAGAAATTTAATATTAAAGTTGTTTTCCACATTTCTCTGCTGACGCGTGTCAGCTAGGTGACGACAGACAATTTCTGGTAAAGACCAACAGGGCCACTATGACCAAATTAGTGTTGGGGGAGAAGCCCTTGTGTGGGTCTAAAGGTTAGGAGTGGAGTTTATGATGCTTTCCTTCCAATCGCATGGTCTTTGGTTCGAATCCTGTCATGGCAACAGGATTTTTTTCCTCCACTCTCTAAACCTCATGAGACTTCTTGTGCGTATGTTTGTCTTGTGAAGGGAATGCCACTTTGATATCCTTGGCCTTTTATCAAATGCTGAATAAAAAGTTTTAAAAATAAAATTGAGAAACTTGACAATTCATGTAATAGGAATGGTTGACGCAACCACTGAAAATCAGAATTTGTTTAATAAACTCACTTTTGGTATATATGGTCCCCAGTCAATATAACCAATGTTATCATCAGCAACTCTGGAGAACCTGTCTCTTATACACATCTAGATGTGTATAAGAGACAGCTTGTGAAGTACCCTCTGTAACTTGAACTGCAGAAGAAATTAAATGAAAACATTTACTGTCCTAGACTGATCTATTATTTTCTTGTTATTCATCAATTAGTGGAAGCATATTACACAATTTTGGCACTGAAGATCACTATATTGAATGCTGTGTTACACTCACCGAGAATACTTAAGGCTGCTTTACTCAAATCTTCTACAAGAAAAAAAAAGTTTGTTTTGTGTATTCTAAATCATTCTCTTTTTATACACTTTTGCTATTTTCATTTTCATCCTCTGGAACATGGGAACTGCTCACAACCAAGAAAAAGTTTCAAGCACCCCACCACCACACGCTGGAAATTGGCTAAACAAAAGAACATACTGCCTCAGTACTCCTAGACATACTATTGCATTTTAAGCACAAGAAGGCTGGCATTAGGTGCTATGTAATAATCAACACATTCCAAAATATTGTTATCATTTCGTAAGTTTTATTTGATATTGTCAATATTAAAATACAATTAAAAAAATAAATGGGCAATTCAGAACCTTTAAAATAAAACAATAAAAATACAAAAGCTGCTCAAATCAAGGAAAAACATTCTGGGAAAAACTCTAAAATTGTAAACGTCATTATACTTACTCCCTCCCACTGTGGTGAATTGTGATAACTGTCCCATATCTGTAAAAACTCATCAAGCCACAGTCTGAAATAAAAAAGATAAAAATATTAAATACCTATTTTTTTTTCTCCTTTTATTAATTTTTTAGTCTTTACATAAAAAATATAAAATTTATACTAAAAAAATATTTTGTTTCTGTCTGAAGGATATAAATTACAAAATGAAATACTCAAATTACTAATACTTGAATTCAATAAGATAGAATTAAATTAATAAAATTATTATTATTATCATTATTATTATTATCATTATCATTATCATTATTATTATTATTATTATTATTATTATTATTTTAGTAATAATATTATAATAATTATTTTTTGTAAATGCAAAATATAACTTACTTGAAGCCTAACTGATGTTTATCAGGTGGTAAAGTAGTAGGTAAAAACAACACAAAATATGTTATGGCAACCTCCATTGTGTAATCAAAGGGACACATCAGAGGGCGCCATTCATCCAACATCTCCTGAGTGGACTCATCAGAAAAATACCTGAAAAAATAGTTTTTTAATAATTTCTCTAAAATGATGATCTTTAGGCAGAAAAAAAAAAATAGAATAGCTAATTTAAAGATAGAATTCCCTTAAATGGCCACCTCTAGAGAGTCAATGAAACTAATAACAATAGACCAATCACATGTATGTTTTAAAAAATCTTGAAAGGTAGGGCTTAAACTAAATGGTCCATTGCTAGTTCATAAAAAAACATTAACCATATCCTCAAGACATGTACAGCGCCTTTCATTTTATTTTAGTTAGTGATATTGGTGTAATCGGGGTTGTAACTGTAGAAAATAATAATTGGTGGTGGTAGACATTTTAAGGGAGGGAGCGTGATAAAATTGGTAAACCCTCTACGAGTGGATATTAAATTAAATACTAATAGACGCGATAAGGATCTCCTTGAGAATGTTCAACAGAGGGCTACCAGGATGATTTCTGGTATGTGAACTTTGACATATTTGAACGCCTAATAGCATTAAACTTGTCAACACTATTTATACAGAAGACATGGCGTAGGTATGATCCAGGTTTTTAAAATAATAAATGGTTTGATATGGATTTCTAGTGATGTAATATTTTACTTTGATTCTGACTCATGTTCTCATGGACACAGGTTCAAACTATAATTTCATCGTCCCACGATCAGTTTGAGAGTAAATTCCTTCTCATTTCAAGCGGTTTTATGGAATGGTCTCCAACTCTTCCGGATCAGGAAATATCTGCTAGTAAAATGTGAATGTGTTTAAGGCTTAGTTTGAGGAAGCATGGACTATGACCACACACAGAAGTTTTCGCCTTTTGAACAATATGAACATGATCACTCAGAGGGGTATATAAGCATATTTTGCTTAACCTCGAATCCATAGAAGTCAAGTAGCTCTGCTAAAGACTCTGAGGGACTACAAGTAAACAAGTAAGAAAGGGCAAACGGGTTAATTAATGTGGGTGGAGGGCCATGAGGTCAGCTTTAGACTATGTGGTAAACTTCAAGTTGGTTGGCCCCAAATACCTCAACTCACTAAATTCCTAAAACTTTTAGAAATGTTGAAATGTGTAGTCATTACACAGCTACGTCACAGCTGTAAATAAACTAATACATCTTCAACTATAACTAAATGATAATACTTACACTCGTGCGCTTTGTACTACATTCTTCAAACAGCCTTCAATCGATCTGTGAGAAAGACACGATATATTACTTGCATAAAATGTTTACGTAATGTTAACGCTAATACAGACAGTGTCGTACAACCAAGCCTGATGCTATTCATCGTCGGGGACAGTCTTGAGGTCGCCCCGAGAATATTAAACATGTTTAATATTCTACGACATGACTGTTCCTGACGTAAAGTGCATCAGTGTTCAACTCACACAGGCCTGACGAGACAATAAACATCACGTCGGGGTACGTCCTACGACCCTCTTTGAGTTGGTCTTTATGTGAACATTTACATATCACCTCACTTTTCGGTTTACGAAGCACTTCTTTATCCCGTATTCATTGGATCTGCCACAGTATTGACGTAGAAGCAGGCAATCCCAAAAATTTACTGTACCCATTTATAATCTTAAGGGAGGGGGGTGCAGAACCAAGGGTGTGGGTTTGCAAGACACTGCCTTTTTTTTAGATGAATAATTTGTCTGTAATATGTAATTACAAAAAAGAAGAACAGACCAAAATCCTCCCTCCCTACTGGATATTTTTTGGCCATACGTTGAACAGGAATCAGCTTTTTTTTTTCCAGAATTGCCTGAGGATCTTTAGTAGGGATGTCACTCCAAGGCCAGCAGAATGGCAACCATTATTATGATAACTGGTAATGTGTTAAGCCGGGCAATCACCGTGTCATATAATGGTCATCATATGACTGTCATACAACGAGTCCAACTCCGCTCCCTGCGAGAGCTAGACGACGCAACACCGTTTGCTAATTGTCGGTAGCAGTCTGAACGGATCGTCATAAAAAACGATCCGTCGCACGCGCCGTGGCGTTCTTGATAGAATCGCATCAGCTGACGAACATAGGGGGCGCATTGTGTGGCCGGAATTACTCACCCTGGTATCCATTCCATACCCAACTGCTCATAGGATGAATAAAGAACTCTCTTTACTAAAGCATATAGAGGGCGCCATGGCAGAACCAGGTCCTCGCGTGACAAAATGCTCCGCTTTCTGTGAAACACAATAAACATGTTATTTTGGTTTGTTATTTTTACATGTTTCACACCACCCACCCCAAACAAAGGCTGCAAAAAAGTCCCACTTGAATGTTTTCTTTTCCATTTTATGCCTCAGAACACAATTAATTATAGGCTTACTGTGGAGAGATTATCATTTATGGACCAAATATATTGGTATTGATATCATGGACGATAATAATAATTACAGTATAATACTAAATTAATGATAATTATTACTTATTAAATTAATAATTCACAATTTTATTTTCCTAAAATAGAGATAGCAGAAAACATAGTGTTGCCTACTGTATGTAACTATTTCAAAGCAAATAAAACATTAGCTATGTACAAACAAACATCATAATATACAATTAAAAACTAATTAATAATTATAATCTTTTAGCTCTTTATCAATGATCAAAACTCACATATCATTCAATACACTCATGATAGTGTTATAAACTTTTAATAAATAAACTTCCCACAAAAAAAAAAAAAATACATATATCATAGGAATATGCGTTCAACATATGCGTGTAAAAACAGGTACTGTATGGCAGGTGTTATGATGAAAATTTAATTAATTAGGAGGCTTACTGTACATGTACTATAAAAGTAAGTCAGATTTAGGTAGCCTTGAATATTAAGACCGCAATTGATAGGTCTAAATAAGATGGGTAGATGAAAAGATGAAATTGAATCAAGTTTTTAAAAAATATCGATGAGAATTTAACCAACAATTATGGAGTATTTAACGTACAGCTTTAAAACATAAACCTTATTATCAAACATACATCTCTCTTATTTTATTTATTTTCAGATGTACCAGAACTATATAATTATAAATAATAATTTTAAAAATATTAACAATTTAAATATAATTGTAAACATAAAAAATTTAAAATGATACAAATATTATTGTCTATATTTCAGCACACTGTCAAAGACTACAATATTGTATTTTCTTTTTATTATCAAAGCACAAATAGAAACATATGGTACCTGATAGGAAAACATATTAACATCAAACTACAGCAAAGGCATAAAACATTAGTGGAATTCTGAAATTGGTTATAAATACATACTTTAGAAGCACGTTCAACATCTTAGAAAACCTCTCGACAAGTTTAAACTCCAGTTCAGGAATCACGAGTAGGTCATAATAGAGCTTTATAAATGCTAAATGATCTGTTTTACTAAACTTGCGTCCATACAAATTGATGTACCTGAAAAAAAAATAAAAATAAAAAAACAGAATAAAGCTCATTGTACAATACAGTATTGTCAAGGGTTGACAGAAATATTCATTGGAGAAAAAGAATAATCTAAATATTGAAAAAGTTGTTCCAAAATGGATTGAAACCCATGCTTTGTGCTATGCACACCATTACAGTAAGTCTTCTTTGGATGCTCTTTGCCAATTCCCTAAATCCAACACTGTTTTTTTTCTCTCTTGAAATAAAATTGGTAAGGACTTTTTAAAGCATAATAGTGCAAACTACATGTCATGTTCTGTGTATAATGTGCAGGGTCTGTGATACTTACTGACTGAATACCTAAACAAACCATGTAGTAGAGAAGGTCCAAAATTAAGGCTGATATTAATGAACACAACTATTACCATGTCAACGAAAATATTCATTATTTTAATTGGTTTGTACAATGGATAACCATGATGGGATGAAAAAGAGTTTGTGAGGAAAATATTCCAGGCAAGAGAAGAAGAGGAAGACCAAGATGTAAATGGGATAGAACAGTGAAAAAGGATTTTTGTTCGATGGAAAAGGCAACAAGGATTGCACAGACCAAGGGCTTAGCCAGCGACACGTCTGGCCGTCTCTTGGACGGTCAACCATTATTTAAGACAGCCACCATTACCGTGACAGCTTGGCCTACTCAGCTCTGCCTAGGCTAGTTGGGTCTCTGCGAATCTATCAAATGCTGCATTACTGTACAAAGCATATTTTGGACGGCCTATTTTGTTTTTCTGGCTAAACCAGTCACAGATTAGACGGTATCACGTTGCTGTGGGAGAAGAGTCTACACTTTGATGACAGTATGCTATGACGACAACAATGGATAACAGTTTACAGCTCACAAACCAATGAGAAGGATTAGTATAATATCAACACTAAAGCTATTGCACTTGTCCATAAAATACACTGATTATTGTCAGGAAATGCTTAAAAAAGTAAGTCTGTGTTGCCAAGCCGACCATTCCAAAATCTCAAAAAATTTACAGTACTGTAGGGGTTTTTTTTTTTTTAACTTTTGACCTGAGCACTCTTTTAAACATCCTTTTTTAAGCTCACAAATATTATTTTTATTTCAAGAAAAATTTTCGTTTCCCAAAATCGTTATCAATACATTTATTAATTTTTTTTTACAGTAATCATAGAATTAAATTATCAAGGGACTGTAAACTACAGAAAAATTTAGGATAAATGGTAAAAATTACTGGTATGTGAACAAGTGAAGCTTTTTGACCCAAGAACTCTATTCATAATTTTTATTTTAAAGAAAATAGGTTTACTTTAAAAATAATCTTTGAAAACAATGTAGTTAAACTGTAAATAACTGTACTAATATTATGGTATCAATTTCAAGGAATCTTTAATTAAATTATGAAAGGATTGAAAATTGTGATCCCTCCACATTTTATACTAAAAACATTTACCAGGGGCGGATCCAGGATATAAAAGAGGGGGGTTCAAAATGTTTCCCAAAAAACGCCAAAATGAAAGTGGAGTCCAGGGGTCCTCCAGGGGAAAATTTTGATGCCTAGATGGTCGGAAATGAGCTTTCCCGATTTCTGAGGAATCTTTTAATGGCCTTTAAAAGTTCTTCAAATTCAATGTTTTCCTCCTCTTGAAAAAAGGTCTGGTAATTTTATCTCATTCTTTAGGCCTATCATTGAGGAAAAAAGTTAAAGACAAGCAATATATTATTATATTCCAACAACATTGAGTAGTTAGATATATGTAGTCTTTCTTCCATGGATCGATGAACCGATAGGCCTGAAGAACGCACTTTCGTACATAAATTATTATGACGGCGAACCAAAAACAGTGTTTATAATTTATTTATTGAAAACTAGCTGGGCTAAGCCTACTGTACTTTGTCTGATCTTCCAGCCTATGCCTACATAGGTACAATAGTCTAGCATGCCTTATGTAAGCAAGGACCCAGTTGTATTTTGTTACGTTTCTTCACAGAGGTGGGTTCGTCCGAACCCCTTGAACCTCCCTGGATCCGCCACTGATTTACTGTGCTTTATCAATACATTTGAATAATATACAATTTGGAATTTTTTACTCTTACTATAGCTTTCATGAGTAATTATCTTTATATTCATTTGTATCTAGAGTATCTGAAATTGTATTGGAAAATGGTGTAATTCAATACGAAAATAGTATAAAAATCAATAATTTTCTGAATTAATACTGTACAACCAATCAAGGAATATGCCGATAAATAATAAAAAAATAAATCAACCTTGGAAATACCGTAAATTTTAACTTTTTTTGTGTTTGTGTTTTTTTTTAATGTATTGCTATAGTTTTTGAGTTCCAAATAAAGTCAATCAATCAATCAACGTTCTAAATTGTACATGTATGTTTAGAAATTCAAATAAGTTTATGTATATCAGATGATGTACAGAAAATCTTTCCAGAAAGATCTTTACCTTGATAGTATTTTAAAGTATGAACAAAATTCCCTTTGGATTTCAATATTACCTAGTCATGACCTATTGAAAATTACACCAATCAGCATCAAGAGATTATGTATGCCCTAGCATGGAGTTATAATAATGTATGGAACACCTGATCATGGTCAGAGCAAATAAAATAAATGGCTGACAATCAATTAATGCAAGTCATTTGTGATCATATAAACAAATTAATACAGTAGTTATGACAATATATTTACAGTATTTAAAATAGTATTATTGATAATTCATTTTAACACAAACTGATTTTCACATTTTATTATAGTGTAAACGATGTATCACAACAGTTTAGATTTCCGATTAATTTAAGATTGTTGTTAAAAAAAATGAATTTAAACAGCACTTAGTTTTATTACTACTTTAGTACTATAAACACTGTTATTAACTTATCAAAAACGAATAAAAAGTATAATTGTGTACATGAATGGGCCTAGCCTAGTACAGTAGAATTAATATTTTAAATACTAATTTAGATAGAGCACAACAGAATTTCAATTTGTTGTGTTTGTAGGGTTAGCTTGGCAAGACGAAAATTGTTAATAGCATTGCTAAAAAATAGTTCATAATTTAAAAAAAAACTTGATTTTTGTAAACCTACATTAAAGACATAAAAACTTCAGAAAACCAAGTGCAGAATTTTTTTTTTTTTAATTAATTGTGTGCAGAAAGTAACTAACTAAACTAGGCCTAGGCCGAGGCCACGCGTAATTCATTACATACAAAAACAAAAAACTTGATACAAAATATGCATAGAAATCGACCTGTACTATCTAAAATAAAAATAGGTTAATTAATTGAGTCCAGGCCTAGGCCCATAATCCTTACGTGTATAGTTTTGAAGTCCAGTGGACAACACCGGGGCGAAGTTCCTTCAGTTGGACTGCTCTTGCGAGGTTCGACTTGATGTCTGCAATCTGGCAATTTGATTCACAATCGATTGATTCATAATATGGCAGAAGTTTATTGTATATTATTTCTTTTTGAGGAGTGAATCCCAATACCTCTTCTCTAGTCACCATTATTATTTATGATAAACGTTAGGGTAAATCTAGAAGTCTATTTTTCGTTACATTCCACTGTCTACTTCCTTCGTTACTTCTTTAGTCTGTGATAAGCAAGTAAAGTGACTAGTCAATACGCAGCCATTGGAAGATATCATTTTATTTTAAATATTTTAAATTCGCTCCTTTTTGTTTTTTTAAAATAAATTAATCTTTAATACATCATTTTTCTATAAAGACATATATGTAGTCGTCCTCATATTGTTATCAAATACATTTTAAAATAATATGATTAAATTCTATAATAATTATGTTTTACCAAATTTTGTGTTTTACCTATCATATATAATATGATTGGCCATGTCAACAGCGGGCCAAAGGTCATCACTACAATGTTTATCAAAATACGGTACTTTCGGAATCTGAATCAATTTGTAAATATTCTTGACATCTTCAGCAGAATGGCATCATCTAATCAAAACATTATAACTTCTGTAAATTTTGAAATACATGGTAAAGTTCAAGGTGTATTTTTTCGAAAGGTAATTTAGCCCAGCTTACGGGAGTGCAAAATGTAAATGAGATGACTAACCTACTAGGTAGGCCATGCAAGCAAGGCCCTTGCTTGGCGGCGCGCGGCCTACATAAATAGGCTCGGCCTATCTAGGCTCGGCCTAGGCCTATAAGGCTAGGCCTAGGCCTATAATAATATAGCCTAGGCCAGGGTCCTAGGGCCAGGCCTAGGCAAAATAATTATAAATCCATTTTGAAGGGCTAAAGTTTATGGCGACGCTAATGCATTTTCGCACCTAATTTTTAATTCTTATTTTTTTCATTATAAAATATGTTTACATGATTCAACCACTAACGAAGTATCTTTTTCAACAATTTAATACTAGGTAATAGGCATTGATTATCAACCAATATATTTGCAGTAGGCCTGGGCCTGGTTACAATTCTGCACACCTATTTACTAGCGATTTTCCGCCCAAATTTGAGCGATTTTATGCCATAAA
>NW_022745982.1:574150-581336 GCF_011630105.1 Anneissia japonica
CGCCATCGTGTTGGGGTTCAATATTTCGACATTAATTATGTCATCATCAGGAATGGATGATGATTCCTGATGATGACATAATTAATGTCGAAATATTGAACCCCAACACGATGGCGTGTATTTCAATACTTGGAGTATGTATTATACTTTCTTATGTGTGTATAGTCTCGCCACCCTAGTACAACTAAAATATCTCCCAATTGAACCCACGTAGGCTGCATAGTTTGTAATGCTTATCTATCTATTTGCCTTCATTCTACAGTAGTATTATTTTTAAAACGTTTATTATCTAAAAACAACCTTAATTAAATGTGTTTATATGCCTAATCCTACTGTCACTTCGTGACTGTCAATGCTGTCAAGTACATGTGTGGTGGAATACCATGTGCATGGGACATGTATGGGCAGTTCTGAAGCAAACAGTCCGTGATCATTGCCTGCCAATGATTGCCTGCTAAAGATCGCATACTATTTTTAATGAAAGTGATATTTCTTGCGCTAAATATAACACTAAATGAACACAAAACAATTTTTTCTTTGGCAATTTTGTTTTGTAAACATAGGTATTAGACTACACTATTAAAATAAAACATGTACAACCAGGGAACAGTGAAATTAAATTTCACTGTTCCCTGGTACAACCATTCTCTCACTAATAATATATTGAATTTTTATAGAGATAATTAACATAGCCTTCAAACAATATTTACCAAAATCAAGGTACCTGTATGTAGATGACGATGTAAAGTCAAGAGTTTGGAAAAATCATAGTTTATACTATAGGCCTAGCTATTAAAAAAAATTGCAGACTGCTGTCCTCAGAGAATTTTTACGGTCGGCAACAATTAACCGACCTAATTTTTACCCAATTTCATGGGCTGAAAATGGGTTGGAAGGCCAAAGTGAAGGCTCCCCCCCCCCACCTACTTTCTCTGGAATCCGTTACCAATTTCTGTTAGACAGTTCACAAATTTAGTTCTATTCAAGGAGAATCTTAAAACTTTCTTATTTTCTAAATCTCTTTAGTTGGTTTTCGTTTGCTTGGCGCCTTGATAATTTTTAAATCGGTGCGGTGTAAAAAATCTTTTTGTTTATTATGATTTATTGACTTCATATATAATCAATTTTTCTACTGGATTGTTTAACTCATCTCAAGGAACTTTTGCTATTTTCAGGAAAGTTTGGTTGAAGGAAAAAGGTAGCAAGAATTCAGTAATAACAAAAGCAGACTTTAAAAACGAAAAAGAGATATCAGCTCCTGAACATGAAGAATTTGTCATAAGACAGTGACTCTCCTTTAAGATGATAACGGTGTTTGTTTGATTCATATAAAGAATATACAACAGCACAATGGACTCGTTAACCCTGCACACTCCATTAATATTGTTAATTGTAGTGGGTGTCCACATTTACAGTAGACCAACTGTATATTCACTTGGAGCCTGTTACACCAACATAATATTTTTTTAAGGCCTAAGTGTGGTAAGAGTGAAATATAAGTGATTAGTATGAAATTTAAGTGATTATGGTGAACTGTAATTTATTAGTGTAAACTGTAAGTGATTAGTGTGAACTGTAAGTGATTAGTGTGAACTGTAAGTGAATACTGTAGTGTAAAATGTAAGTTATTAGTGTGAACTGTAAGTTATTATTGTGAACTGTAAGTTATTAGTGTGAACTATAAGTGATCAGGTGAACTGTAAGTGATTAGTGTGAACTGTAAGTTATTAATGTGAACTGTAAGTGATTATTGTGAACTGTAAGGTGATATTGTGGTGTGAACTGTAAGTTATTAGTGTGAAATGTAAGTAATTAGTGTGAATTGTAAGATATTAGTGTGAATTGTGTAATTAATGTGAACTGCAAGTGATTAGTGTGAAATGTAAGTGATTAGTGTGAACTGTAAGTGATTAATGTGAAATGCAAGTTATTAGTGTGAACTGTAAGTTATTAGTGTGAACTATAAGTGATCAGGTGAACTGTGATTAGGTGAACTGTAAGTGATTAGTGTGAACTGTAAGTGATTAGTGTGAACTGTAAGTGATTAGTGTGAACTGTAAGTGATTAGTGTGAACTGTAAGGTGATATTGTGGTGTGAACTGTAAGTTATTAGTGTGAAATGTAAGTAATTAGTGTGAATTGTAAGATATTAGTGTGAATTGTAAGTGATTAATGTGAACTGCAAGTGATTAGTGTGAAATGTAAGTGATTAGTGTTAACTGAAAGTGATTAGTGTGAACTGTAAGTGGTAAGAATGAAATATGTGATTAGAGTGAAATGTAAGTGTTAGTGTGAACTGTAAGTGATTAGTGAAATATGCTAGAAACACAAAAGAAATAATAAAGCACTTACCACTTGCTGGAGTATTTGCTGTATATGCAGTTGTTAAGTATTAACATTTTTTTCTTGGTTAACAATATAAAAACGTTGAAGTTTTATTATTCATTCTATTTTTTTTCTTTTTAGAACCATAAATGTGTATTTATAGAGTATATTTCTGACAAACTGTGATAAAGTTATATATTCTGACAACAATTCTAACGTTCACAACATTGTGTTCACAACGAATGTTATAATAACCTTGTGTGTTTGCTGGATATGAAAATGACTGAGTAGATGTGTTATAAAGATACATCAATAAAGACAAGTTAGGCATTCACTTTTAGACTAAGGAACGTTTTTGAAAAACAGCACCAGAAGAAGCATCCATGATCAAAACTTCATGTTGTTAAGCTATATTTACACTAGACACGATAATAATAATAAACAATAATAATAATAATAAAAAGATTTATAAAGCGCACAAATCTACAGCAGTATTGCTCAAGGAGCTACAGGAGGAATGAACCAAAAAGAAACACCACACCATCAGCGCACCTTTTACATGCAATTTAAGTCACAGGGGCCCAACCAGGGGTGGCGTCAGCGGGGGGCCCAGGGCCCCCTCCGTCGGGAAGATCTGCCCCCCCCCCCCGTCGGGGATAAAAAAAAATTATATGTATTTTTTACATATTAATAGACTCTAAAATCAATTAAATAAGCCTTTGAAACACCTAAATTGTTAAAATTTTCGGGGGCTTCGCCCTCAGGACCACTTTCGAAACCTTTTAATCGAAGCTCCACCACGCCCACTTGGTTTCGTCGGGGAAATCTGACCACTCGTCGGGGCGTTGCCCCCCCCCCCGTCGGGGACCTCGGCCGTCGGGCAAATCCTGGCGCCACCCCTGGGCCCAACACGATACAGATGTGCGCAGTGTGAATAATACAGACTACGCGATGATATGTCGTCGTGTCGTTATCGTGTCTAGTGTAAATCCAGCTTTAGTCTGTAAAGCATTGTCTACCTTCGAATTTATAGGATTCTAATTGATTTAGGATTATGTTGAAATGACGCTTGATAATTCACCTTTTTAATTTAAAAAATTAAATAAAATTTTTTGGTTTGTGTGCAGTGTTGTATTTTGTATATACATATTTGTAATTTATAAATGATTATTAAAGTGTTTGCAACAAGTATTTGTGTGAACTTTTTAAGTTATTTGTGTGTGAACAACCAAACGTAATTGATTACCAGCCAATTTAGGGATTTTTGTAATAAAATGTCTGTAAATCGGTGAAAAAAATATTTCGATCTGTTTCTTGGTAGAGAAGCGAATGATTTATTTGATTACAGTATTTTAAATGAGCTACGTGTAGATTTACATTTTGTTTTAATTTTTGGGATATTTTCCAGTATTTTGACTAATACGTCCTTTAAAGTGTGAACAACCTCGTATACCCTGGTAGGTACTAGAGGAACTTGCCAAGTAGTAATCACTTTCACTTGTACTCTCCTGTTTCTCTCCAAGCCTTAAAGTCCGACCTTTTAGCTTTACACGAGACATCACATTTGATCACGATTTAACTGATTTACGTCTTTCGTAGGAATAAATAAAAGAAAACAATTGAAAGAAATACAACAATCAACGATTATATCATCTTAAACCATTATAGAGCGACTTGCTGGCTGTATTATTTTTTTTTTAACTCAAGGGGAAACATTGATTTTAATTTTAACGGTTTTAAGGCTTATTAAATACTATCCCTTGACCCTAGTACACAGTACTGGCTGCACTGCCAATACTTACGCCATTGCGCCCGCACCCTATTTCAAGACTATTTAAAGGCCCCTCACTAATACCCCTCTCCCTACCTTCGCCAGTTTTGAATGCTTAAAAATATGTGGATGCAGGGAGCGGACACGATCTTCCCCCAGAGCCTGTCTACTGTCATAAGTCCAACATATTCCACCATTCTTTATTTTAAACAAATAAAATTAAATTAATGTCACTCTACCGCAGGTCACAAATTCGAACACATGCAGGAATACGAATTACAGAACGAAGCAATTTTAATGATAAATTCCAAAAGGGATAAATAAAAAATTGAAGCTCTGAAGGATGAGCAGTTCTGCCAAATTGCTGACTAGTGGCAGGCGTGGGCCGGCCCCACCTTCTCCCCCTTTTGGAAAGTAAAATAAAAAGGAAAAAAAGATTTTTAAAAATTATTGATCGCCCAAAACGCCTCAGAGGTTATTTTCGGGCGTTTAAAACAACATTTTCCTGGGGTAATCCTGGACCCCCTAGGGTAGTGTTGTCCCTCGATTCCCCCACCCCTTTCAGATATATCTGGATCCACCCCTAATTGGTGATCATTCTTTTTCAAAATCTGGAACAAATACGATTTCCCTCTGTCATCCATCTTCAACCTAATATTGATTCTTTAAAAAAAACAAAAGGAACTAAAAATTCATTGACAAATGTAGGCATACATCGATGGACCTGGATGTTTTTTGTTTTTGTTTTTGTTTTTGTTTTTTTTTTGTTTTCTTCTTTTCTTTTGTTTTACAACAGTTATGAGTTATAATGTGTTTGAATTGTTTTGGGTTTTCATTTTGTAACTGTGCTCTAATCAGTTGTTTTGTTTTGATGTTGACACGCTATGTAAATAGCGCTCAATAAATGAATTTTTTAAATAAATAATAAAAGAAGATGCCGCGCATCATCATCCTCCATCTAATATATTATTTATCTTGTTTGTTTCTTGCTTAATTATAGTTCTTGCTTTCTGCTAATGCTTGTTCTTTGGAGATCCGTTTTGGTTATCCTTGGAGGGTTTTCTATTGTATGTTTCTTTATCCTAAAATGTTGTAGGTCTAATACTAAATAAATATTAGGTCCTCAGTGTAAAGTTGAAATGAAATACTGCGATCACAATACTGCATGTTATTCCACACGACGTCGGCATAATCTGTGCTTCACGTATGTGCGATACATTTTCGCTCTAAATATTTCCGACACATTTCTTTATATTTTTCTATTGATTCAATAGGTGTGTCTGGGTCCTTTGCCAGTTCGTCCCATTGGCGCATTCGGATTATAGCCGCAAATTTCTCTGAATTCTCGAATTTCTTAGCTTCGTCTTCCGACATGGCACCGCCTTGATGTTCCAAGGTCTGCTTAGAGGCTTTGCTCAAACCTACGATACCAAAAAAAAAAATTATAATAAATTGGTCAGTCATTCCCTTTCATCTTTCTATGCGTTTGCTAAAAATTATAAATATTCTTAGTTGTCAATTTCGTAATTGGCTACAATGCTTAATTTGTGACGTGCACGCGTCCCGGCACTGAGTAGGCCTAAGTGTCTGGGACTGCCGTAAAGTAAATTCTACTACTAAGGTGATACTGCTGACAGAGCTCAGAATGTCAGTGAACTCAACCGCTGCAAAGCCTTGTCGAATCGGCGCCGAGTTTTTACTTCCTTACTTCCCGATTGCATCGTGACAGAAGCAGTGTAGCTACCTAACGATTGCAGTGAAAACATACAACAAAGTAGCGTTTTTATGAAAATCAATCCGGCTTCTTTTTTACACTAAACTGGTATTAGCGGCGTAGGAGGTGCGAAAGTGTCCCAGTGCAAGATTAATTGCACAGGGGCCCTAAATTTTCAAAAAATTCATAGTAAGAATTGTGGCGGATCAGAATTCGAAATAGATGGGACATGGACGGATTTTCACAGGAGGATAAAGAGGACCACCTCAGCCCCACCATGGTTGGAGCTGAGGTAAGAACATTTATGATTATAGCACCCTCTAGATGGCCGGAAATGGCACTCTCGGACTTATGATATAATGAACATAATTTCCTTTTTTCCCCATTTATTTTATATGAAAAAATAAGGGGGAGGGGAGTCGGGCCGGCTGGAGTCCCCTTGAATAGGCTCCACCGCTTAATTGAAATCAACACATTAATCAATAATTACTCCTTTAAAAACCGAATATTGAGGGGCTACTGGCCGTTTTTTTTCCTTCAAAATTAGGTTGGAAATTATTTTAAATTATTATGTTTAAGTCGCCTACTTATGAATGGGCTCCAGCCCTGGCCCAGTGCTTTTCACTGGCTGCGCTGCCCGTAACTACGCAACTGACTGGTTTTCTAACCCAGTCTAACACCACTCACCAAACCTAAAAGATATAAGGCTGATTTTGTAATAGAGCACCAATTATATGAGGCTAATTCCTACTCATCTTATGATTCATAGTCTACCTCGCACTTCTTTATAATAGAACAATCTACAAAGTCCTTGTTTTACCATTTTGTTTAAGCTTAAGGATATTCGGACGGATAACAAACTTAACCTCTCCTCTCTTTAAGTTTTCCTTTGCTTGGAGATAGATTTTCGCAATGCTTGTCATTGTTATTTATGAACCTTTCCGTGGGTATTACTTATATTAGGCATACCGTATTCTTTAAGAAAAGGCCCAAATTCAAAAACTAGCATTACCGTCATAGTATAGTTTATCTTTTAAGACCAGGTAGCGTTTGGCGTCCACGTGACCTCGAACGAATGCCACTACTTCTTGTGGCATCCCGAATTGCATTAAAAACTCTTCACCGACCCTCTCATGACCAGTGGTTCCGAGATCAAATCCATCCGTAACCATGCGATCCAGACCCCGATCTAAGCCCACAAGGTGTCCTATGTCATGGAACAAGGCACCTAAAACAATCTTGTAGAGAGGAAATTGATACAGGTAAATCAAATAATCATTAGACCTATTTCAATATGATGATAATTTATTATTTTGTCATTTATTATTTTATATATATATATATATAATATATATATTATATATAGGCTATATATA
>NW_022745982.1:581894-591250 GCF_011630105.1 Anneissia japonica
GCCACTGCTCTTTCAGCATGGCTGATATGAAGTGGCCTACTTAGACAAATCGACGGAAAACACAGATAGAAAGCAATATGAAACACGAATATATACATGGAGTATGCAAGCGGTAGGTACAGACAAAAAGGTAAGCAGTGCAGCAGCTGACCTAACTCCCGGAATGAGAATTTTAGGTTTGAGTTTTAATTAAATAAATGAAAATGGTGGTGTTTTTAATGGAAAAAGGCAAAAAGCCATCAAAATAGAGATTGTAGAGTTTTGCAGGGGCAATGCCTTTCCATAATTTATAGGTTATCTATCACTATCGTTGCAGTTTCGTAACGATAGTAATGATATATATAATCAGTCCTGAAATCTAACCACAAAACCTAATAAACATGAATAAAAATAAAATTTGTGCCAAGTTCTTTTGTTATCAGTTACAAACATAAAAATCTCCGTAGATCTAAAGTATCGGTATTAGAACTGAGAAAACAAGCCAACTTTGTACAAAAAAAAAAACCCATAGAGGGCACCAGACAATGACATGATTTATGACAAAAATCTCCGTTACTATGCTTTCGTTTTTCAACATTAGTGCCCGGTATTGGTATAATGGGAAAAAATATTTAGTGCATGCTTTTCTTTCCGACGATACCACATAATCCTATGTTTGACCATTTGCATCCGTCATCTGCCAGTTTTCTTGTTCAGTATAAAATTCAGAGTCGGAAAAACGTTGCCATACATTAATATGAATTGCGAACATAATGACATAAGCCAAAGCACTATCTGCCATTCTTCCACTTTCAAGTAAAGTGTAATCCTCCAGTCATCCAATCTACTTGTTTCAGGATTTCCAAAAACTTTCCCCACTTCACTCTTATAACATATTTTTCAGACATAACACTTTGTAATTCATACATTTTGCAGGCAGCAACGAATACAAGAATATGACGGGTGTGGCAGTCCCGTTCAGTCAGTTTTAAAACTTGTTACTGTTTCATTCATTTTTACCAGTTTCAAAATTGGTAATATGTTTTTGAAGTTCTGACGAAATAAACAGAATAAACGACTTCGTCAATACCACGTTCAGTTACTCATTATGATGAATAATTTTTATTATTCTGTATTTTTAAACTACATGTATCAGGAAATAACATTTGGATTACAAGCTTAAATGGGAGCATAAGCCGTTTCCTAAACATTCAATTGCGTCACTTTCCTTCCAGAACATTTAACAGTATCATCATACACACATTTAAAGACTAAAGGGTGGGCAGTACAACAAAAATATAATACATACAAGCAATCCAGCCTTCCAATGTGTTCTCATAGTCGCCATGTATATAAAAGTACAAGGTCCGACTAAACTACAGCATTATTTTTTTTTTATCCCTGAACATGTTAAACATACACTGAGTCATGCAGACGATTTGTATCGTCTTGAATATAAAATTCTTTACAAACATGAAGTAGGCCTATAATGACTTAAAGGTCACCTGACTTAACAATGCTTTATAATTGGTCCATCTTTTGAAAAGTAGATTAGGACAGGAAATGCTACCTCTGCACTTTTAATAAATTATTACAATGGTCCTATTGTACATGCCGGAACCAGGTGAATCACGTTGTGTGGTATAAATATAAACATAAATTTACGTATAAAGCATATCTAAGGCTATATAAAGAATAGGATTTTAGAATACCTTTTATTATGCAAAAAAAGTAGGTTTAGTTAGAAGTAGCACTTTAATACACACAAGCTTTTGTTAATAAACATCACTAGTCTGTAAAGAGACTTATTAAAAGAGAGATTGAGATTTTGTGTGCAGTACACTTGTGAATATTATTGGGAGTTAAAATGCAATCCATATTACGATCAGAAAAAAAGAAAACGTGTATAATAAAGAGCCAATTTAAACAATATAGCATGTAAATTAAAATATATTTTTAGTATATAGCTTAAGAAATTTGATCTTATAAATAGCAGTACAGTACTTCAGTCTTGTCAGCATAACCTGCCTTCGTACTTCTCGCACAATTCATATTTTGAATATCCTTCACACGACTCCAGAAACGTTTTTTTTTTTTTTAACATATTTAAATATGTTTTTCAAATTAACAATTTGGTTTAAATGTTTTAAAAAGTTTTTATGATCGAACAATTCATTTTTGAAAACTTACTGAAACGTGTTCAACATCATGTAAAATGCATTGAATATGGGGCTACTGGGCCTAGGATACTGTAGTATCACTTATGATTGAAAGATTATCAATTTCAGGACTACTTTATTTCATTATATACATCTGCCATAAACTCCTAGAATTTTAGTATTTAATATTTCATACTCAAATATCAACCAGATGATCGAGAGGTACTTTTGGTTTCACAAAGGATTAGTGACAACACATGGGCTCCATTATACTCAATACCAATACCAGAATGTTATTTCAATCATATGCCAATCAATTCAACAAAGCATAGTTTAAAATGCTATTCTCACGGGTTAACCTTTTAGTGGGCGTGTCTACAAGAACAGTACATCTAAACTGTCAATGGATGTGTCAATGTAAAGTGCTGTATTGCAGCCAAGTTCTGTACATTCAACCTGCCAGTGGGAGCGTCTATATGTAAATTAGTTGAGGTGCTGTATTGCAGCCAATCACAGTACACTCACAGTGGAAGTGTCTATATGTTAATGAGTTAAGTTGCCGTATCGCAGTCAAACTAAACTGTCAATGGGTGTGTCTATATGTAAAATAGTTTAGATGCTGTATTACAGCCAATCACAGTACAGTACATTAAAACTGTCAGCAGGCGTGTGTATATGCAAATGAGTCGGTGCTGTATTGCAGCCAATCACAGTACATCCTAACTGTCAGTGGGCATGTCTAGAAGAAAATTAGTCGGGGTGCTGTACTGCAGCCAATCACAGCACATTCAAACTATCAGTGGGCGTGTCTACAAGTAAATGAGTTGGTGCTGTATTGCAGCCAATCACAGTACAATAAAACTGTCAGTGGGTTTGTCTATATGTAAATTAGTTGAGGTGCTGTATTGCAGCCAATCACAAAACAATAAAACTGTAAGTGTGTTTGTCTATATGTAAATTAGTTGAGGTGCTGTATTGCAGCCAATCACAAAACAATAAAACTGTAAGTGGGCATGTCTGTATGTAAATTGCAATGATGCAGCCACTGGGCATGTCTGTAAGCCCGAGTGCTGTATTAGACAGCCAATCACATTATATTTAAATATTTCCTGCATGTGCCTTGATGTTAAATGAGCCCGGGTAATGTATCACCGACACTGACTCCCAAAGCCACAAACAATTTTTCAAAACCGTCATAGAAAATTAATGTGGGCTCAATATAAATGATGATGTCAACTCGTGAGAATACACTTTAAAGAAAATGTTGGTTTTATTGGAGCTGTCTATCAACAAAACTGGATAAACATTGGTTGCTCTCATCAACGGAATTGGATGATTCCTGCATCTTGCAATTTGTACAATTTCCTGGCAATATCTGGGTTGCTCATGTGACTGAAAGACGAAAAAAAAACAATAAATAACATAATAAATACAGTTTTATCTGTTGTGGAGAAGTGGTAGGGCACCAGGCTTGTAATCACAGCATAAGGGGTTCAATTCCTATTCTGCTCATATTGTGTCCTTTGCTAATGGACATTTCATAAACATTCTTTCTGCCTTACTAAAGTAGGATGTGAATAATGAATGCACTACTGTTCACATAAAAAAAATTGGGAGTGGGCAGGGAGAATGATCATACCCATTTTTGATTCACATAAACAAAATTCTAAAGCTGTTTGCCCTGAACTCTACCCATATCTTGAAACTCTTATATCCACACCTGGTAAAAATTTAAAATGCTTAAAAGGCTTTCTGCTATTGTTAAAGTACTTCAGGGCGGGGTCATGCTGTTAACCTGCACGTGGTGACCCTGCTACGACTGTTCCAGTCAATTGATAACAGCAACTAGAATCCATTATTCGTGATTAATCGCTGAAGAAAACTAAATTAACACCTGTGTAGCTCCTGTGATTATTGATTCACACAAACGAACGAACGAGGGCAAAGATCCAATATACAGGTTTAATGTCTAAAGTGAACGGATAATGGCATAAAGAAACACTCCTTATTATCACCTGTTAAATATGTAAATGTTTGAGAGTAATCCCATAATTTACAGAAACAAGCATTTGATTGGTCAGTCAGACTTACTTTTGAATAGCACCTGGATTCTGGGACATCTGCTCCAGGATCATCCTCATTCCTGGATCGCTCATTATGGCTTGGACCTCAGGATCTGCCATTGCCCGCTTCTTCACTTCTTCCGGATTCTTATTGATCTCCTGCCTACAAGTAATTAGCATATTCATTGCTTCCTGTTGATAAAAAAAATAAGAATATTGTATTGATTACTTTCAGGAGAATCATTGAATTCCAACTCTGAAGGAAAACAATTTTTTGATACGTTGTAGAACTGATTTTGCTAAGACAGAAAAAAGTTGTTTGACGAAAAAAATGTCAATGTTTAGGTACGGCTCTACATGTGTTGATTCAAACATTAGTTTCGGCACTTCATACCCATTTTTATGCCCAGTGCTGAGGTAAATCATCATAAATAAGCTTGAGGGAGCTATATACAAAGATAATCTTCACATATGCTACCTATGGTTTACGAGTAAGACTCCTATTTAGAATTTACTTCTACGTAGTATACACAGATTATAATTGTTAATGATGAAACTGTTATACCTGGTTGAATACTGATGAATAAACAAATAAAAAAAACAAATAAACAAATAAATATTACATGATTGTTGCTGGCTACATCAAGTGCTTGTTCCCATTGCTTCATAACATAAACAAATAAACAAATGAACAAACAACTGACCAAACAAATACACAAATAAATAAATATTACCTGATTACTGCTGTCCACATCAAGCCCTTTCTGCAGTGCTGACTGAGCCTGTGCCCACTGTTTCATAGCCATTAAGTTTCTTCCTTTATGGATGTACCCTTTGACTTAAAATAAAAAAATAAAAAAAATTTGAAAGAATGACATGATGAAGTATGTGGTTTGGCACAGCAGGAATGCTGTCCCCACCTTGAGGTCGGGGTTTCAATTCCTTGATGTGCATTTTACTCTTGCCCTTGAGCATTTTACTCGTGTCCTCCGATGGATTTACTCTTTCCGCCATCTTTAAATGCCAGATCATAACATAGTGTATTTGCCCCCAAAGGGGGCACAGACACAAAAACTGTTGTGTTGCCCAGCTCTGACTGACAGAAAAATCTATTCCGCTATATTTATGAAATTATGGTTCTTGTGAACGCACTTTACTAGATGTGTGCTGATGTCATATGTACATCATTCGATAACAGTTTAGGGGCAAGATTTATGTATTTTATCAATAAAAAAACCTTGTCTGAATGAAAATAGGATTAGAATGATTCCAATATATGCCCCACTATTACCGCATTATACCTAAATAATTGAATTTATATCAAATTTCTTTTGATAATTTTCCTAACAAGATGCAAAAATTAAAATGATGCCTTACTGAATTGTGGATCTAACCGTATACATTCGTCGGCGTCTTTGACAGCCCGGTTAAACTCAAGAAGCTTGTTGTATGTTGCAGCTCGATTACTATATATCTTTGCGTCATCTGGATTGCGTTTAATCGCCTCATCGTAACATTTGAGGGCATTGGGAAAATCAGCTGAAAAAAAAAAACGCATTTTACAATAAACTTGACGATTAGCAATTTAGATCTTATGTTCAAGACAAAAACAATTATTGCAATAAAAATGATAAAAGTACAATACATAGCCTAAAAGAAAATAACACCTACATACTGCAGTACGTATATAAAACATTATCTATTATTTCTTCAGCTTTATAGTGCAAATGGGTGTAATATGTTCCCCCAACTGTTCCTTACCTCTGCTCTTACCCCTTATACATCTGATTATTTACCTTTCTGGTAGAACTCATTGCCTTTGTTTTTTTCTTCCAATGACAGTTCTGGGTTAATATATGCCTTCCGCTCTAGTTCTTTCAGAGTCCTCTCACACTGGAATTAATTATGAAAGTAAACAAAATAACTATAAATTACATAAAAACTCTCATTATTAATTAACTAACTAAATAATCTTGTCTTATTAAAACAAGTAAACTTTTGGTACACAAGTTATTTGGAGGTGGTTTGGCGCTTCAATCCTCCTCTGTGCATTTCGCCTGTGTCCTTGGGCAAGGCAAATTATCTATACTACTTCAGTCTACTCAACTGCATTAATGTGTACCAGCAGCAGCAAATTGGTGGGAGTAAGTTGTGAACCAGTGCGCAACCCAGGGAGAGCATCACACTTTCATCTCCTTCACAGTACTTGAAACTGGGGATAAGCTAACGCATATATGAGCCCTGTGACTCAGCAAAGATTTACTTTTTACATAAGTTCAGTCACAAAAATGTTCAACCTCCGCCACAGCCATGTTGAGGCGGAGGTGGTCTGGACACTCTATCAATAAGAGTCCGTCTATGGGGTCCTCTATAATTACAAAAAAATACCCCAAGGATTGCTAATAGCAAACCTAATCACCGTCTTTGGCAATCTCTATCACATGAAAAACATAAACACATAGCTTAGGGAGTGGAGCCGAATTTTTTTGTCATGAAAAACAAAATCCTGTCTCTCAGCAGGACTCGAACCCCGGACACCTTAGCTTCCCAAACCATAATCAATTAACAATACTCACCTCTTGTTTTTTCTTTAAAATGTCATCACTCCTATGTTCAGTCAAAGACTTCTTGAAGTATTCTAAGGCCTCTTTATAGTCTTTTTCTTTCAGGTATGCATTTCCAATTCTACCAAAAGCCCTACAATAGAAATATAATAATATTTAACACCATGAATTCACATGAATTTGCAAGGGACTGGTTAGTTTATAGGCGATTTTCTATAGTTAATATATTTTGTTTAAACAAAAAAAAAACTAGCAAAGACATTCATATATAATTATATTAAAATTATATAAAAATAATAACAATAAAAAAAAACAACAGAAATTAATATGACAATAATTATTATTAATTAACCCATGAAAATAAAATAAAATTACTTTGCAATATTTTTAAATGGAGCTTTGTTTTCTCTTCCAACTTCAGTAGCTTTCAAGCAGTCTTTCCGACAAGCATCATAATCCTTCTTCTCAAAGTAAACAGCTGTTGTAAGAAAGAGAAAATACTATTATGCATATAATATAATTCACTACTTCACCTCAAATGTTGTATTCGTATAATACGATACACACAAGAGCTACCGTATCCGCACATGTAAAGAATGCATATCAGTACAAGGAGGTAGCTCTTGTAAAAATTGGGCTTAAGACTTCCTTCCTATTAATTACAGACAGTTGATTAAAATAAGAGCACAAGCGAGGAAGAAGCCAATTAAACCCTTGACAACTTTTCCCAATTAACTGAAACTGGGAAGTAGTTATTGCAACAGCAAGGGCCTAAGACTGAGAGAAGTTACTCTATAGCTATTTGGACCTGCCGCAAAGCAAAACACTAGTATTATAAAGGAAAGCGAGAATACGTACCAGCACGGTTGGTTAAGAATGTCATCTCTTCAGGATCCAACTCAATAGCTTGCGAGTACAAATCGATAGCCGTATCAAATTCTTTTTTCTTATAGGCAGCGTTGCCTTCGTTTTTCAGATCTAGCGCCTACAAAGGAAACCACAACGTAAATGACAGATATGTTTGCTACTGTGATCAGCTTAGGAGCTGGCAACAAAATCATGTACCCATTTACACTCCTGGGTGGAGCGAAGCAATCTATTTTTCTATTCCTGCAATATCCCTAAATAAAAAACATTAAAGATTTATTATTTAAATACAAACTAAAATCATAACAACTTACTTTCTTTTTGTTTGGGTCTAGATTCTTCTCTTCTGTTTCCATCTTTTCTGGTTCTTTTGGCTTCTGTTGCTTTGGGGCTGATGATGTCTTAGTGTCATCGGCCATGTCGGCATCTGCTGCAAGCTTCAAATCAACTCCAAGTAGAACACTCAGGGTTTTCATAACCCGCGGATCTTGTAATCTCCTTGAAGTTTAAGAAAACATTTGCACGATTGCGAGATATACATAGATTTTTTAACAGTATTTAAAAAAAAGGTTCCCGGCAGGAGCATGTGTCTATGCCCTACCGTAAATGCTTGAATAGCGCCGCGACGTTTATAAAATAATTGGAGGCTTCAGTACAGCGTTTATTCAAGGGTGGTACTTATTCGAGAGCGGTGGTTATAAAAAACGTCAGCGTGGCACTTTCCATGTCCATTCCCATGTTACCTATTTCACATATTCCTGTAGTTCGGTAGGCCTATCATAGATCTTACGTCATCGTAAATAAACGTTTATAAAGTAATGTTTGTGTCTTCATTGTGTTACTTATTCATTTTAACACCGTATACATTGTATTTAAAACCCTGTTTCTCAAAGTGTTACATTACAATCACACAGGGCAACATATGTTCTCTCGATTAAGCGCAGCGGCGCTTATTCGAGAGAGGTGCTTAGTAAAAAAAAATCATGTTTGGTGCGACGTTTATTCGAGAGTGGCCGTTATTCGAGCATATACGGTATACTGTCTTACTGTATTATGTTTACTGATAAAGTATCCACATAGGATACAGTTATCAAGAAATATGTGGTGTATTTTGTTATGACTTTTGTACAGCAATAAGATAATTAAAATGACACATGACCCATCATGCACCTCCACCGGATTTACACTTTCCACCATCTTTAACTTTCAGACCATAATATAGTGCTTTTTCCCCCCGAGGCAGCATAGACACAAAAACCAAAACAACAAGAAAACGGGTATGTGCAGAACTCTCAATCAGTATGGACACATATATTTACACACTGCATACTATGTTCACACAGTGCAGTAACAAAGCAAAATGAACAAGTGACTGTGTGATGGCATCAGATGAGGTGGAAAAAAAAAATATGGTAAATCGTAACTCAAGCATATTTACTGTATTACCCACATAAATGTCTATATTGTACACTGAATTATTAATATATAAAAATTGAATTGACATACATTCCGATCGAATTGGGATCCTTTTTCAGTGAGGCCAACAACATTTGATATGATGGATCTTTCAACCATTCCCTGGTGTCCGGATCAGCTAGTAGTTTCGCTTCAACTCCAGGCATGGTGAATGGATTTGACATTGGGTTAGCTCCGGCTGTTGAAGCTATAAGAAGGATAATTGATGAAATTACATATGTATTTGTATATGCACGTGTATACAGTAT
>NW_022745982.1:591315-608964 GCF_011630105.1 Anneissia japonica
AAAATTGTCTAATGACTAAAATGATCACAGATTGATTAATCGTAGGACTGAGCATGTGCAGAGTAAATGCGGTAGTTCAAAGGCAGCGGTAGACTGTGATCATTAAGTAATTAACAAAGGATTAAATGACAATGAATGATAAACTTTATAATGATCATAAATTGTTTGGTTGGGTGATTAGGCCTATGGTACAAAGTTTTCTTAAGATACAAAGTTTTTATGAGAAATTTGTTAGTATGTCTACAAGCTGGGATAAGTTCCTTTCACCTGTTTAAGGTAGCCATGGGGGACTTGTATTAAAAAGTGTGTGTGTGTGTGTGTATATATATATAAATATAAAGTGTTCATACATGGTAATTGATTCCTCTATTCTTTATTCTATAAATATATATTATGCATATAAATATTGTGAACTTTGTATATTTAGAACTTAGATATTTAAAAACATACAATTCCTATATTCTTTATTCTATAAATATATATTATGCATATAAATATTGCAAACTTTGTATATTTAGAACTTAGATATTTAGAAACATACAATTCCTATATTCTTTATTCTTTATATATATTATGCATATAAATATTGCAAACTTTGTATATTTAGAGGAGGAGGGCAAACATTTTTTTTTTTTTTTTTTTTTTTTTTTTGGCTTTATTACCTGATAGTTCTGTTTCACAGTCTTCAATGCCTTTTTTAAAAGCATCACTATTGGGTTCAATTTTCAGTCCTTCTGTATAAACTGCCTTTGCATCTTCATAACGTTTTAAAAACTGCAATGCTGTACCTTTCCTCGAGTAACCCTGAAATTGTAAAATGAAAATGAAGATAATAGTATTAATCAAGTTTTATTAGTAACACTAACTAAATAGATCCTTGTCATTTGATTGGTGGATTTTGTTTCATGTGACATTGGTTATTTGCACCTTTTCGTCACTCATAAAAATTTTGTTCCATCTGTGCATTGTTTGTTCCATTCGTTTTGTCCCATTGCACACCTCCACCTAATATAATGTTTTCAGTGGTTTAAAAGAGATGGAATGTTCCATTCAGAAGAAAGGTACAGCTAACATGTTTTGAAAAAGTATCAAATGAGAAGGATCTACATCAGTTGTGTTATAGAAGGAATAGTGAATGTTTTGTATTCGCACATTCCATTTAACTGATGAAAACATTCTTTCCAATAATTGCACTTCCATAAAACCACAACAATAAAGAATATTTTCATTCATTGAAAGATCAACTGTTCCATTCAATTTATGAAAACATTCTTTCCATTGAACTCATCATCATATCATCATGTACAATGTGTTTACATTACACAGCTGGGCAAATGCCTCTCCCAAATCATGCCATCTGTTTCTGTCTGTGGTGTATCTTGTCCATCCTACTAATCTTGTTGATTGCAACAGCACATCTCGCCATCTAACTTTTGGTCCTCCCCTTTTGATTTTTATTGCACTCATAAATATCCATAATAATAACAACAGTTCTCGTAAAAAGCACTATTTCACCTAGAACACATTGCTCCATTCAAATGTGTCAACAATCATGTAACTTTACTGTTCCCTGTGGAATATAATCTGAAAGTAGTTAACTGCCGTAGTCTGCATTTCCATCATGGATAAACATTGAAAAAATGCCTTCCCACGGGACACTTGAAGTGCAATGTAGCCTGCATTGGGCTGGAAATCAATTAAAAGGCACAAAGCTGATACTACTCAGTTTTCCAGGAGCATATAAAAACTTTATAACCAACCTTAGACCAGTCAGGTTTTAGTTTGACAGTTGTCTCTGCATCTTCTAACGCCTTTTCATATTGTTTTAAGTTAGCGTAAGCAGCTGACCGGTTGCTGTACAGCACATGATTGGATGGGTCTAGCTTGATGGCATCGGTGTAGTTGCCTACTGCATCTTGGAAACGACCCTCTCTTTGCGCATTGTTGCCCTCATCCTTCAACTTGACAGCCTGTAGAAAAAAAATTGTATCTCACCAATATTCTTAAAGATGCGTTTAAATGACATTGTATTATAATTGTATTTATTATTTTTGTGGCAAGCGGGTCGCACTTCGTCTACCTGTGCCATAGACGAAGTTTTTTATTTTATTATCTCTTTTAATTCCCAATATCGTACTTACTGTAGTGTCTATACAATTTCTCAGATACATACCCCTTCAAGTTGTTGATAAACTGTTAAAATATTACAGTCTACTGTATACATTATTTTTTATTTTACTTCCCACATATTTTAATTATTATCAGAAATATGATATTCAATAGTCCTTCAACATATAATACATTTCACTTCATGAATTTGAGTCGCTTCTGAACTTGTTTTCGGTCGAAATGGTAATACACCGTTTAAATAGCAGTGAGTTGCCTATAAGCGTCTTCTCCAACTGCACACAGTGCAAATCAGGGTAGTTGCTAAATACAACCACTTCAGCCCTTGGAGCCGGGATTTCTTGCATAGCAAAAATACAATACCGTCACTTTAATAAAAAAATAAGTCGTCCCTGTGTGATAGACGATCGGGCCCAGGACGATTGGGTCCATTTCCAGATGATCAGGTCCAACTAGTGCTAGTGTGAATGATTGTAGGTCTAGGCTTGGGGTAGGTTGGCGCAGGAGGCCTCTTCAGTACAGGCCTACAGTAGCACAGGCCTAGCCCAGCTACCTAGTCCCGCTGTAGTCTAGGCCTTGTTTACATTAAGCTACAGTAGGATTCTAGGCCTATGCAGAATCTGCTTCAAGACCCTGGCATTGGCCTCTACTAAAGAATCCTGTTACTGAACATTAATTATTATTTAATAAGTAACTTTTATACAATACAAATTACTATACAGAAAATTAAAATATTTAATTGAATTAAATATATTAGGCCCAACTTTCCATCACCCTTTCTCTTTTTCTGGAACATAAAATAAAAATGTGATGACGGCCTAATCGCTACCCCTGGTTTAAAATTATTATTATCATGTTTACAAACTATAGTATTATTTCACTATGTGTAGGCCCCATAAATTGAATATTTTAATTTAAAAAAAAAAAAAAAAACCACACAGGGACAACTTATTTTTTTTTCTTACATTGGTTGTAATGTGAATTTACCTTCGAAAAAAACAAAATTATTTTAATCGCTGGCATTCTTCCACTTAACAAAATACTATTTTAACTCTTATTCAAACATCTGTTTTATGGACCTTTCTATCATGTTCTTTGTAGTTGTTAGATTGCCGAATTACATGCATTTCACAATCATATCTAGCATTCGTGATGTCAATTATTTGCTGACCCCAAAACAGCTGTTCGTCATCATAAACATGTGCGCTCAATCCGGCAACATTTGCGTTGGTAGTTCGTTGTACTGTACTGGTTAGGTTGATTACATTAATATATGATTATTATACCAGAATAAAAAGAAAAAACATACATTATCACTTTGTAAAACGTGCACAATCAGACTTTTTTGCGGTAATAATTGGTTGATTATGTCAAATTTTACCACAAATTCTGAAAGAATTCTTGCGCAGTTTGCATACTGCACGCACAGTTTAAAACTACTTCATTAGGAGAAAAGACCATTCATAAAATTGACTATTCGTAAAATCGACATTCGTAAAATGGACGTTTTACTGTAATAAGTTAATATCAATTCATAAATATAAATGTCACATTTTACCACAAATTCTGAAAGAATCCTTGCGCAGTTTGCATACTGCGCCCACAGTTTAAAACGACTTCAAAATTACGTCAGCAACTTAAATTGAGCAAAAGGTACAAAATGCGCACAACATATACCAGACCTGCCATGCCAACCCTTGGGTCATGAAAATCTGGAGATTTTTTTTAAAATCCTAAAAAAATCTGGAGATTTACCCAAAAATCTGGAGGTTTCTAGAATTAACCAAAAGATGATGCTAGAATACCAAAAAAGTCACGTCACTACAAATCATTGGCCGTTATAAAGGCGACATTCGAATTGAAAATGGCCGCTTGTTTATTGCACCGCGAAGCAAGCAGGCGGCGAATACATTGAATAATAAAGGTCAAATCAATCAAATTATGCATAAATCGGAGTATTTGGGGGGGGGGCGCCTTTGAAATCGGGTGAAAATTACATTTGATCGGGAGAACTGGAGATTTGTTTAAATACTGGGTAATACCCGACAGGATCGGGTAAGTTGGCAGGTCTGATATACAGGCCTCTAGGTCCTGCCTAGCCTGCTGTAGGCCTAAATGTAATAATAATAAAACATGTTGTTTGCCTTAGCCTTACTCCCTTTCTCATCATGGTCTTTTTAATACTTGTAAGTCAATATACATTCAGTATTTATTATATTATAATTATCAGTATTAGTTAGGATATTTATTAATCATTATTTAATGAAGAATCGATATGAGTAAAAAAATACAAAACAATTACAAATTGTTTCATACATCGCCACAGAATTTGTTCGCGGCCGAAACAGTCCTACACCGGCTATGTTAGGCATGAGATATACGAGAAAGTGTTGTACTTCTAGGCCTAAGAATAGGCCTCGGGAAGGCAGCATTCGTCTAGCTCTAGGAAGGTAGCTTCTTGGTCATATACAGCTTAAATTTAATTACTTACTTGTGTTTTATCAGTATCAGCCATAGCCCTATATTACAATCGATATCGCAACGTGGTAAACAATTAAACAATTTCTAAATTCTACGCTGTAGATAGCTAGTTGAAGAACTTTCTAGATCATCACCACACACATGTATTGCCGGTTGTATGGGAAGCAATTGTCGCAAATAAAATACACTACTGTATCTGTTTCTAGTGTACTATATGAAAGCAAGCTCAACGGAGTAATGATGCGCTGATTTAGTTTTAACGATATTGCACAAACTAATCTTTTGTAACATGTATCATTGAAATCAGTGACATTAAACTAAGGACTTATAATGGGTACCGCTTAAACAAACCTATGATATGATCTGAAAGACGCCCGTATTCCTTGCTAACATGCGGTGTGTCACGTCAGTCTTCACCCAGATGGCGATTTGTAGTTTATAATTACAGGTTGATTAATGTACATTGGATTTGAATCATAAAATTATGTGTTTTTTTTTTTTCTGCTTGTGGCATTTAATTTTTTTATTTTTCTTTTTATTTGCTATATTTTGTGAAAATTGAGCATGCTGTGAATAAAGACATCACTGAATATAAAAAGTATGTGCAACATTTTTTGTGCAATGGAGGGGGGAGAGACTCCAGCAATTTCAAAATGAACGCCATTTCAAAATTTTTGTTGCCAATAATTGTAAGTTTATGACATTAAAAGACGCTTTATATATTATTATTTATTCTTTCAAATAAGTGGCAATAATAATTTTAAAAAATAAATTTCACTTATAATTTGCAAAAATTAAATCCAAAACGGCCGTCATTTTAATTATTTTAGCTGTGTTAGCATTTATTTAATTTATTCATTCATTATTCTTTATTTCAGACTTTACATCCATAGTTAAACATCGTCAACTTAACTTAATTAATTAATTAATTAATTAATTTTTACAATTAATGCTTTAATTAGGCCCATAAAACCTAGTATTTTTTTTACAAATTGCAATCAATAATTGTAATTATTAAAGCCCCATTCCCGGCAAAATTTCAGTTTTTAAGAAAAATCTAATTTTTGTATAATGTTATAAAGATTTATAAATATAATACGGAATTGCTAGTTTAACTGAATTTAGACATTCCTAAGAATGAAAAAAATGTAAAATAAGACTGAAATTCGATTTTTTTTTGTGTTCCACACAAAAAATAAATGCGGATGAATTTTTCATGTTGATTTTGCGATAGGTCGTGAGAAGAAATATCGTAGGCGCCGAAAACATTAGCCTATCCAACGCTGCTGGCTAATACACATAGGCCTAGCCTTACCTCGATTTTAGGTTCTGTTATCACACATAAAAACGGCCGACATGATATTTTCCGTTGCTAGTATTGACGCTTGTGAAATATAGTATTTCATAGGAATTATTTCAAATTTGCTAAAAAACTGATTCTGACTGAGATTTTGACACTTAAACAAACATATCTCAGCCTAACCGAACGACCGCATTGTGCGGGATGCGAAGTACAAAAAGTAATCTCATTAGAGAGGGCGCACTTTATTGACTGTATAAAGTATACATAAAAGCGAGAGTATTCCAGTGGATGCGATCTACAACCTCTGAATTTGCCTAGTAACGATGGTAATATTTTATGAGAAATAGTCTGTATTTCTCATTTTTTTTATTCTTTTGCGTAAAACTAAAATTCGTGCCAATATTTTTCCATGATTTATAATAATTGGAGTAATGCAAATGCATATTTTCTAAAAAAAAGTCATTTTTAGTGAAATTTTGCCGGGAATAGGGCTTTAATATAAAAAAAGAACACAGATACAGGATTGGAGAAATCCAAAAGTTGCACTTTAATTGTTAATACGCAAAGTAGCTTAAATATAGATACACGTTACATAAAAAAAAACAAACATCGATTTTACTAGATTTTTTAAGATTGCGGCTTGAAATATAGTAGTCCAGATACGTAAATTTGAGTGTGAGTACTTCGTAATTCTTTACGAACCTGTGATTTTCATACTTGAAATCATAGTTTTTTAAACCAGATTTGACATAGGCCAGTGGTTTTAACATTAGTGATCAACCGATTGAAGCGCTCACCCTATAGCATTGTTTACAGTAGGCCTAGCAACGGCCTAATAGTCTGCCGCAAAGGATACGCTCCACTAAACACATTTTCAAAAGCAATTGTTTAAACCGCTTGTTGCGGCAACTCCCGAACATTAAAACACTCAAAACGTTAAACCAGTTTTTGTCAAAGACGATGACGTCCGAAAAAGAGAAGAGGAATATAAAAGAAAAAGATATTTACTTTGCTTTAAATTAAATAATAAACAGTGACTCTCTGGTAGGAGCACAGAAAGCCTAGGAGGATCTCAGATCAACGATCATGCTGAACGAGTTAAAGTTAATAACATCAGGATTAAAAATGAGGTAAACATGTGAATGTTTATGATACACATCCTTATAAGCAGCGAAAATGCAACTCGTGTATTAGTTAAAGGTATGCCGTTATCCGTTAGAAATGAAGAAATTACTGATGTAGCATACAGGAAAAGCTTGGCTGCAAAATTGTGGGAGAAACACAACACAATAAATTCCGGAAAGTTATCCCGCTTTTTAAATGGAAGACAGGGCAATTTTTGTTGAGCCTTTCAAAGACAGTCTGTCAAGATTCTGCAAACCAGAAGGAAATGACAACGAGAATGTGTGTGTTGACCAAATGTCGGCGGTAACACCTGACAAAATAAGAGATATAAACGGGAATCTTGAGGATTTACTAAATAAACCCGCAAATCCTGCAAATGCTCCCTACTCCTTAGAGTTAAATGAAAAGGTTCAGTAGATTATAAAAGAAGCGATTGAGAGGGTATAAACTGTCAATTGTGAGGAAAACACAATCACAAAACGCCAACTATTACAGCTATCAAAAAAGCATTTTAAAAAAAGTTGAAAAAACGTAAGAAAAAGACAACAAAAAAAAAGCTGAGCAAGAAATTAAGCACACAGAACACATCAGCCATTTCTGATCTAAAAGGTATATGACCAATTACAGACGTTGCAATTACAGAGAAAACAGATACTATTGTTGAAGAAAATGCAACAGCTGCAAGACAAGCTTTTGCGGCGAGTAAAAGAAAAAAGATTACTCATAGTGGGAAAAAACGCAGAGGAGAAGAAAAAGAAATCTCCGTGAGTTAAAGTGTATTGAAGAATAAGTCAATTAAGATATTGACTTTTTACCCCACATCTATAAATATATATAACTAGAAATCCCTTAGGCCTACATATAATTTCCTTAAATATAGAGAGGTTTAAGAGATAGTATTAAGATAAGAAAATTCAGTAAATGGTTTGAGGAACAAAGAGCAGATGATTTTCTTACAAGAAACCCATTTTGATAAAAAGTCTATATATAATGCATATGACATGAAGTCTTCGTAATAAATGTAAAACACAATCCACATTGAGAAGAAAAAACACTTACCAAAGATTAGATTTTTGGTGTGTTTCAAACGCTCTACACAATAATGGAGAAATAGTACAAACAGACATCAGACCCTTTATATTTTCAGACCATATTATGTACTTGCCTCTAGAGTACAATCCATAATTTATTCTATCGCCAACAATGACCAAAAAGGATATATTCATGGTAGGTTTGGAGGAGAATCTGATTACGACGATAATAACAACATAGAGGTCGCCTTAATTTTTATCATTTCTATGAATAGATAGAATATTTATGTTAAAAGCAATAGAATGCTTTGGTTTTGGAGAAGAATTCTTACATTGGGTTAATGTTTTGTACGCTAATACAGAAAGCTTTACCGTTAACAATGGTTGGATGTCTCCAAGTTTTGTCATGAATTCTGGAATCTGTCAGGGATGTCAACTTTCAGCATTACAGTTTATTCTTGAGGTAAAATGGCTTGTAACATTAGAAGCAATCCACTTTGTGAAGGTATCGAACTCCCATCGAAAAGTTAAAAAAAAAATAGAAATAGGCAAAATTGCACAGTTAGCAGGCGATACGGTATATCTTCGCTGACAATGAACAGAGTATTAAACATTTTTTCAATGAAATTTAGTGTTTTTGTAACGTCACGGGTCTATGGATTTGTCCTAATAAGAATAAGTTCAACAATACTTGCGAAATCAATTTTGTTAAAGAACCAGTCAAATTTCTTGCCATTTTTGTAGGCTACGATAAAGTTACATTATAAAGAAAAATAGCATGTTTAGATTTAAGATTATGGGAAAAACGTAACTCAACTTTTTTTTTGAAAAATAACTATAATTAAGACGCTTGTATCTCAAAGTTAATATATAATGCTAGTATTATCGATGTACAAAAAGATATTATTCCCAAAGTAAGATTGCATATAATTTCTTATGGAAAGGGAAGATAAAATAAAGAGAAACATAATAGTTTAAGATAATAATTTAGGAGGTTTGAAAATGATAAATATTATCTCTAAGGTCGGCTCACTTTAAAGCTAAGTTGGATAAAAAGTTTACTAGGTCCTGATCCAGGCAAATGGAAATGTATTCCGCTTTTTTATAATACATCCCATCGAGTATACCATATGTATGTCAAAAGTTAAAGGAACATACCGGTACTTATTTGAACAAATTGCCAATATTCTATAGGAATTTTATTATATTATTCCGCTTAAAGTGGGTCCACACTGGTTAAAAAATCATGTATTGATAAAAAACATAGTCTTCAATCAAATAATATGTAGGAGTACTATATTACTTATAGTACTCCTTATTATTTAACTTGTTTATATTAATTATAATCAAAATACAATCTGAAGATGCAGATATGAAATTTGCATATGAAAACATAGTGCCTATCAAATGAAATGCAGGTCTTCCTAATATAGGCAAATGCCTACATCCTTACTATTTAACTAAGTGACTCAGGCACACGCAATTAGAACAATTTTATTTTATTGATTACTTCTCACTATAACAAGATAGTGCAAATATTTTTGCGATGCAAATTAATATTATTGTTTTGCCTTGTTTACAATCCGTTTACGCATCGTCATGCTTATTGTGCGGTTTTCTGACCATAATATCTGACAGTCGTCTTGCAATATTTAGGTTAATCCATGTTTGTCGTTGGCACTCTTGTGATGTATGAAATATCTTTTTACTTCTCTTTACCAAAACGGCAACACAAATTATTCTTTATAGGCGTAGTAAAGATACACACATAGGCCAACATATTGATTTTTTTAAAGGAGTAGTTGTTTGTTGGCGGTTTAAAAAAGTGGATAAGAGAACTGCTAGGAATAGGCAATTAAAAAATATATCTTATATGATATATATATATATATATATATATTTATATATATATACAGTATATATATGTTATATTGTATATAAATGTATATATACATGTATATATATATATATATATACTGTATATTAATTTATTGTTAATAATATATTGATATATTGGAGTTTCGAAATTTTTACAAATACCTAAGTTAATTGAATGGACACAAAACATATATATATATATATATATATATATATATATATAAAATATATATATATATATGTGTTTTTGTGGCCATATTTGAATAATTATTCAATTTGTTTAATATTTATTACTACAGACCCATGTTAGTAAATCCAAATTAACTATAAATGCATTAAAAATTAATAGAAACTACGTAGACCTAGTGCTACCAAATATTTGCAGACATGGATTAAAATATATTAAATTCAATGATTATTTACGTTTGCATGATCGAAGCGAAGATTAATGATGCAACACAAATTATTCTTTATAGGCGTAGTAAAGATACACACATAGGCCTACATATTGATTTTTTAAAAAGAGTATAGTTGTTTGTTGACGGTTTTAAAAAAGGATAAGAAAACTGCTAGGAATAGGTAAATAAAAAATATATCTTATATGATATATATATATAAATAAATATACAGTATATATATATGTTATATATTTATTATATATATGTTATATAATATTATACTAATATATTATTATATTATTTTATATATTTATTATATATATGTTATATAATATTATACTACATATTATTATATTATTTTATATATATTATATTATATAATATATATACGTGTGTGTGTGTGGCCATATTTGAAAAATTATTCGATTTGATTAATATTTATTACTATAGACCCATGAAAGTAAATCCAAATTAACTATAAATGCATTAAAAATTAATAGAAACTACGTAGACCTAGGGCTACCAAATATTTGCAGACATGGATTAAAATATATTAAATTTAATGATTATTTACGTTTGCATGATTGAAACGAAGATTAATGATAACATTATTCATTGACATGTTTTATAGCTCACTAAGCTCTCTTTCCTGGTAAGAAAATAGACCTATATTTATACAACGAATGCCAACTACAGTCATTTTAGGCCAGCATACACAACTATAAATAATATAACGTCTGTGTGGACAAATATTGGTATAATAGTTATGGCGATGCAGGCAAAAGATAATGTGATGACAATATAATAATACAAACGTAACTTCGTATAGCGTTCATTCTGTTCAAAGTCAAAAGAAGGCTTATTTTCCTACAAACGAATTCGGAATCATACTATTTTGTTGTGTCTATCAAATTAACATCATAATTTTGTCGGGTCTCTGGCCTAGAAAGAAGCAAGTTTTCTTATTGATCAGACATTTCATTTGGAGTTTACTTATATTGTCAGCCGTCAGACAAAAAATACAATCTACCATGAAGACTTGGGCAACCGGGTGTATTTTTCTTCTGTTAGCAGATTTCTTTCTGAACACTACAAGTAAGTACAGCCTATCATAATAATATATATGGCGGATCCAGGAATTCGAAATAGAGAGGGTCCAAAGAGGGAATTCCACAAATGGACTGTCTACACTACCTCAGCCCAACCATGGTTGGAACTGAGATAAGGAAATTTATGATTATGGCACCTCTAAATGGCTGGAAATAGCACTCTTAGACTCTAGAATTTTCATTTTTTTAAAATCTTGAAATATTTAGGGGGAGAGGGCAGCTGGACCCCAGCCTTGAATCTGCCACTAAATACTGCAATTGTGATTTAACTAATCTCGATATCAAATAAATATGTGCTTACTGTACTTGATTCATAATAAATATATTAAGTATATTATCGTTATAATTATGGTAATTTTATTATTAAATAGATAGGCCTATTTCGATTGCAATTTTCTTTTATGAGTGTGCAGTATTGTCTACTACTGTATTAGAAATTGTCGCAAGTAGACAAATTAAAAATGTAGGCCATTGTCGTATTCCCATTGCTACCGAAGCCCCTGATTTTTGATTATTTGATGATTTCTTGTATATTTAGGAGCCATTGGTTTATTACAAATAACTGACGTTAATGTGTCAGCAAATTATGCACCAGAACTTGCGATTGATGGTGATTGGGAAACGTTCGCTGAATCAGGTAATGAAGTCTTAGTTTCGTATTTTAATATATGAATTATAGGCCTATTTAGCATAATTATAACATAAAACGGATAAAGATATACGTAATCGTTGTATTTTTTACAATTATAGGACTAATACCAGTCTAATATTTCTTTTTAGCAAAGGATGTGGACCCTGCAATAATTTTTCAATTTCCAGAATCTGTTCTTATTACTCACATCAGTTTTGGGATGAATGTTTCTTCTTTCCGTAAGTTTATTATTGTTTCGATTACAAAGCCCTATCCAGACTACCAAATTTCATTTGACAAAAATCATATGACATGCCTTAATATGGTCATGATGACATCAGGCCATGACCATATATAGGCACAACAAGATTATTTATGGACATACAATTTTCGTCAAATAAAATTTTATAGTGTGGGTTGTAGTTGGAATTACGGAAGTCTATGTTGTCGGTCAAGTCATACAAAAAAATCATATTTAAATCTATATTTGGTTAATTAAGTTTTTGACGATTGATTAAAATATCCGTCTACTATAACTATATTATTATACCATGAGTTGGTTCTGGGGCAGAGTATTATGGAATGTTGGTCACCTCGGCCCAAAACCTCGGTCCACACCAATTCGGCAAAGCCGACTTCAGACCAAAACCAACTCGGACCAAAATCGTCTGGGCCGAGTTGGTTTTGGTCCAAGTTGTTGTCTAGGCCGAGTTGGTTTTAGTCCGAGTTGTCATCTGGGCCGAGTTGGTTTTGGTCCGAGTTTGTTTGGGGCCGAGTTTGTTTGGGGCCGAATTAGTTTTGGCCCAGTTGTTTGGGCCGAGTTAGTTTTGGGCCGAAATGACCTGCTACCCAAATGACTACTGTAAGGCTTTATAGAAAATAAATGAATGTTTAGACCTATAAGAAGAATAGTTTCATCAGTTGAAATGGATAGCTTATATTTTATTTCAATCCATTTATCATTTGTTTTATAATACAATACACCTAAATTAAATTAAATTAAATTAAATTAAATTAAATTAAATTAAATTAAATTAAATTAAATTAAATTAAATTAAATTAAATTAAATTAAATTAAATGCTAAAAGGCAATTACATGATAATCTAAATGAATATGAACTTGAATGAGGTAAGTTATACATCTTATATTGTGAGGGTTTTTTTTCAGTTGCCGTACCAACTTCGGGAGATATTTCATCCTTTGTCCAGTGTGACTTCGAAAATACAGGTATTTGTAACTTTGTACCAGACTCAACGTGTGATTTTCATTGGACAAGGTTGTTTACGTGTGATTTTCATTGGACAAGAGTTTTTGGACAAAAAACACCTTCATCTAACACTGAGCCTTGGTTTGACCACACACACGAATTAGCACCAGGTAACAAAATTGCAATATCATTTACGTATTATACTGTAATTGTTAAACAACAAAAAAAGGAGAATACAGCTTCACCCAACTCAGTATTCCATACTGACTGAGAGAATAGATGTTTAAAATCTCCTGACTGGAGAAAAACATAATATATTCAACTGAATCGCACATACAGTACTTTTGTGTTTTTACAGGATACTACTTGAACATCGAAAAATCAATGCCAAGGAACAACACGGACGCCGCTCGCCTCCGGACACCGTCATATCTTGCAACAAATGGCCAGTGCATCGAGTGGTTCTACTACATGAACGGATCCACAATGAACACATTAAATGTGTATGTAGTCGATAATACCGATAATGTTAGTACACTTGTTTGGACAAAAACAAACAACCAAGGAAGCGATTGGATATTTGGACAGGTCTCAGTTGTATTTAATGGTACCTATCACGTAGTGTTTGAAGGAATTGCAGGAGAAAATTTCACAGGCGAGATTGGTTTAGATGACGTCATGATCACCGATGGAGCATGTGTTTCGGACCAAAGTAAGCATAACAAATTTATTTAAAAAAATCATTTTCATACTACAATACATTACTATGAAATACAAAAATAATACGCTATATTTTTCCATAAATAATTCTTTTGGCCCGATAAGTAAACTATTAAACAGGTGAAACAAATACCTTTTGGAGGAGATTTGAAAGTAATGTATTATTTATTCATCTCCGATACTGAACGTATATTTCCCTTCGTCATTTTCACAATAACCGAGACAAATTATTTGTCTTAACTATGTCACGTGATCTCATTTTGAACGATGCGATTACCTTTGTTTGTCTTATGCTATTTCATAATTCCAGCTGCAAGCAATGTTTCATCATTTATCCTATGTGATTTCGAAGATACAAGTATTTGTAACTTCGTACAACTCAAATCTGACGACTTTGACTGGACGCGAGCATTTGAACCAACACCTGGAACTCGTTCCCCGTATAACGACACAAGCGAAATAAGATCAGGTAGCAGAAATGCGATATCCTAAATTTATAGCCGTTAGTTGTGTTATAAGATTTAATCAGAAACAACGAAGTTCAACTTAACAAGTAGACCTAATACCTTCACCATTAAACTCAATGACATCTAATAGTTTAATGTCCATTCCGACTGACAAGATGAGGTAAGGTAAACATATTTAATTAAAGCGTATATTTATAATTCTGCTTACAGCTGGATACTACATGTACATTGAAACTTCAAAGCCGAGGAACCATACTAACGCCGCTCGCCTTCGGACACCGTCATATTCCACAACAAATGGCTTGTGTATCGAGTGGTTTTACCGCATGTACGGGGACACAGCGAACACGTTAAATGTGTATGTAGTCGATAGTACCAATGATGTCAGTACATTTGATTGGACAGAAACAAGCAACGAAGAACACGATTGGATATTCGAACAAATCTCAGTTGCAACAAGTGGTACCTATCACACAGTGTTTGAAGGAATAGCAGGAAGCAGTGGCACAAGTAACATTGGTTTAGATGACGTCAGGATCACGGAAGGAGAATGTTTGGTGAAACGTAAGCCTTTGTACGAGTATTTCTTCTTGCAGTATTACAATTAAACACTTCAGTATCCCACAAACCAGGAACACATTTGATCTTTTGTCAGTAACACATGAAGACGATGAAACAAAACACAAAAAGGACTAATAGGCCTATTTAAACTACATTTAAACTTCGTTTTTATCTAATAAACATGTTACACATATAAGCGTATTATTTCCAACCGTACATCGGTTAATTAACTTCTGCTACATTCAAACATTCAGCATTACATTAAACTAATTTCTATCTTTTCATATTTATATATATATTTATATATATTTATATATATATAAATATATATATGTATATAATATATTATGATGTTGCATTTACTTATCGCTCATAGCACCTGTCTCAGTACGAGTTGGAAGTTCGGTTAACATCAAAGACAACACATTGTGTGGTAATGTAACAGTTGGTTACATCAATGATGAATACACATTGAATATGGCGTGTATTGGAAAGTACTTATCGTTCCAAGCGAATTGTTTTGACTGCTCTCTTCAGTTTTATGAGCTTGACTTGCAAGCAATTACAGGTAAATTCATTAGGACTATTTTACATTTTCCTATTGATTGACACCTTATATTATCGATATATTTTCCTATCCAACGTTTGCCGTTCCAATATTTAATCAAAATTTCGTTAGATATCAATCATGTATTTTACTCATCAATTGTTCCAAAAAAGTTTACAAAACAACGCATTATTTTTCATCAAAAAACTAAATACAACAATGAAAAACCCAGTGTGAATTCAATATACTACCTTGCTGTTTAGACAGTTAACAAAGCTTCTTAAGCAAAATTTGCTGTATAGACATAAAATGCGCTATAATCTAAAGTGACTGTTGCAAAGCGACTGGCATGTGTGGCCGCAACACTATCCCTACTATATAATTATATTTTCAATTTAAACATAGAATTGTTATTTCTATCAATTAATATTTTGATCTATGTTATCTTTAAGATACTCAGCCGATTGAATATGAAGGATACTATCATAACGGAAACTGTCACATGATCCTCAATGAAACAGTTGATTGGCTGTCAGCGCGTACAAATTGTGAAGCAGAAGGAGAATCGAGTCATCTTGTTACCATCGACTCACAAGAAGAGAACAGCTTCATTTTCGAGATTATCCGTCATGAGAATGTTTCGTCAACTTGGATAGGTCTGAAAAAGAAGAATTCTTCTATTGATTGGGTAGATGGAGAGGGCAATGCATTTAGTAACTTCAACGAAGAAAATAACGATACAGAGGCTTGTGTATCCATGGGTAATGATGAATCACCAACGTGGAATTGGAAAAACTGTGCCAATTCTGTCACGTCCATTTGCCAGAAATCAGGTAAATATGCATGCATTAAGTGCTGTCATAGATCTTACTAAACTTATTGAATTAATCACAGTCGAGTGGGGACCCTTCACAAATAAAGATAGCTTACCGGGTTATTTAAAGTGCACATGAGTCAAATTTTACGGGTCTAGGGTTTATAGTTAGTATCCGAGAAAACTCCACCAGATTCTTATCGTTTTTCAGTAAGATAAATTTAACGAATACTTTTTCTTCTTAGCATCGAACCGAGGGATCGACTACAAGAAATATAATTCTCAAAAGCGTATCAAATTGGACAGAACGGCTAAGAAGTATGATAACGTGACATCGTCTGGATCGTGCTCACTGTATTGTATGGGTTACACCAGATGCATCTCATTCTCATTTAGTCCGTTAAACGGAGAGTGTAGGTTAAGCGATACCATAGAGACTAACTTAACAGATGACATTTTTGCTAATTATTTTGTGCAGAATCATTTGTTTGAAAAGTGCAACTTCTAAAGCAAATACGAAAATGCTTCACTCTATGAAAAACTGTAATAACGTTTTTATTGAGTGTCGGTATTTGGATAATTTTGTTGCTAATATTACAAGTCTATTATACAAGTATTAATTACTGAATTTATTCTTTGATCATTATAGGAAAATTATGTAGAAGAAAACAAATTAGGTTGTTGTCCTCTATAAAATTTGTTATTTCTCCTTGAGTCTTCAAGCATCAACATATAATGTCTGCAATAAGCAGTGGAAAAAAACCTTTCACATTTAGATTAAAACAATGAACAGATAATTTAATTGAAATGAAGAGACACTTTAATTGAATTAAATTTGTAATTTCATTAAGACTAACGTAAACGTACATTTTAATGTTTTACTATGAAGATTCTTAGATTGATCAAAAATCAAATTTTACGGTCACACATTCAAAGAATATATATAAACGGTATTATTATGTTATGTATCTGTTAAAGCCAGATGCTGAGAGAATTTTTTTTTATATGTTCAACTGATTCTTCTAAGGCACATAATGGATGTTTGATGAAAAACTCGTTAACGGTTAATGAGTAAATGAGGAGGAGTTGCCTGAAACAAGAAAATTGTTGTTGACGGGCAATGCTTTATGCGATTATAACATCATTATATACATATATATATATATATATATATATATATATATATATGTATATATGTATATATGTATATATGTATGTATATATATATATACATATATATATACATAAG
>NW_022745982.1:609069-645887 GCF_011630105.1 Anneissia japonica
TTTGTACTAAATTTTCGGTACCTTCATCAGCGTACTGTCAGACGCCTTACAACTGGGCCATTCATGTTTTTGTGTGCCAATCATAGAGATATAATAATTTAGTAGTTTAATAGGTCTATGGTGCCAATACAACGCTAGTATTTAACATTTTATGAATGTATGGCGCGCGTTCGTAAAACTAGAATTAAAGAACTAAAGGCGTAATTGTACATATTAAAAAACTAAGCCCATCCTGTCTAGGTAAGTTTACATCATGTCGTCCTACATCCTGAACGATTTGTGTGTGTGTGTGTGTGTCTGTGCTCCCCAGGGGCAAAACCATGTTGTCGTCTGGCAGTTATAGATGGCTGAAAGGGTGCATGATGGGTAATGTGTTATCGTAAATACCTTATCATTGTACAAAAGTCATAAAAAACAACACCACGTATTTCCTGATAACCGAATCCTATGGATATTTTAAACATAATACAGCACGGCAGTACATAGTGAATAGGCACACGCTATCGCTGGGGACTTATCTTTTTAACTAGATATTGTTTACATCCATTTATTATTATTATTATTATTTGTTTTATTATTATTATTATTGTTGTTGTTGCTATTATTATTATTATTATTATTGTTTGTTACTGTTATTATTATTATTATTATTATTAATTTTATTATTATTATTATTATATTGTATTCCAACTGTCATTGTACTTCTTAATAATAATAATAATAAGGATTTTTGTGTTTTATGGGTCTAAATAATGCTAAAAAGCTGATATGTTTGAAAAAGTCTGTGTCTGGGTGCCTCTGCAGTGCATTAGTTGGGTTGGAGGACTTAATTGGGAAATTTGAAGAGGGGGTTCGCCAAAAAAGAGGGGGTTTGCTAGAAAAGGGCGTTCTCCCGAACCATAAAACCCCCTGAATACGGGCCTGGCCCAAATACGGGCCAGGCCCTGGAGGCTGATACTAGCAACCAATAAGGATTGTGTGTGTGTGTCCATCAACTTGGAATTGCTCAGCTGATAATGGACGAAGTTCGCGTTTGGCTGCAATTAACAGCAATAATCTTCTTCTGGAACAAGCTCAGAACTATGGCGGCCGATTTGAAATTGATTTTCGTTGTTCGCCTGGATGAGCAGGTCTAGCAAGATGATTGATAATATTAAAAAAATCAACACAAAAGTAAAATTTAAATGATATAAGCATTAAAAAGTGAGTCTGCATCGATCCAAAGTTATTGTACGTTAAATTATCACACGAACGATGTATTTGTTGTAAATTTGAGTCCGTCTCATTAAAAATGCACTTTTTAAAGTCGAGTCCGACACGGATTCCCTCATCCATGACCTCCTTCTGCACAATGTACATCTCATTCGGAATCAATGTTGTAATAGTTATGACGCTGCACGCAAATGCCAATTAGAATAACGGCAATATAAAAATACAAACGCAACTTTATAGCGTTCACTCTTTCCAAGTCAAAAGTAGGCTTAGTTTCGAAACCGAAGAGGAATTGTACATTTTTTGTTGTCGTGTATTTAGGCCTATCCAGTTCACATCATAAGTTTGCCGCGTCTGTTGGCCTGAGAAGCAAGTTTTCTTATTGGTCAAATAATTCATCTGAAGCTTACTTATTGTCAGACGTCCTACCAGAATTGCAAACTGCCATGGTAGCCTGGGTAACTGTGCGCATTTTTCTCCTGCTAGAAGCTTTCATTCTAAACACTACAAGTAAGCCTATTTTGATATCAACAAATAATGCAATTGTGAATTAAACTAATTAGTACCATTATTTTTAGAGCCAATACCGTTGTCCTTGTCTAGTAAACCATTTTAAAACCAAGAGTAACTTTTATTGGCTGATTAGATTCAAGAGATTTGATTCAAAATAACTTTATTTCTCAAAGAGTTTTGAATTTGGAGAAATACAGAAACATTAAAAAATACAAATTATACAGGTAAAATTGGTAATAACATTAATATATAACATTAAAAGACACATGAAAAGGTAAATAAAGTATTAAAACATTTAAAACAACTGAATATAAAAAATACTAAGATATACAAATTTCATTAAAGGAAAAAAAAGGAAATTATCATGGATGGAGATATACTTGAGTATGGAGATGGAGAGTTATGAACATTTAAACTGCTATTAAATAAATACAATTTTATATCCAACCACAAGAAAATATCAACTTACAGAGTAGGGAATAAAAACGTTAAGAAGTATATTGTGTTTACTGTAAATTTTGTATGATAGTTTAGTTAAGTATGGGATTAAGCTTTAATTTTACACCGATGTGTGCGAAGCAAGGGGTAATCGTATTTACGTACGGAGAACTTCACACTTCTCCCTAAGTTTAATTTGAAACCAATCTTTGTACCTATCAGACATTTCTGAGAAAAAACTTCGCAGAGGTGTTTTCTCTGATCAAATAATGCAGTGGTGGATTCAAAGGGGCCAAGGCCCCACCCCCCACCCCTAAATATCTCAAAATTTAAAAAAAATAGAGGGAAAAAAATATTCAAATAAAGTCTGAGATTGCCGTTTTCGGCCATTTAGAGATGCTTTATTTCAAGATAGTGAACTCTTTGCCTTCTATTTGAAAGGAAATCAGCAATCAGTCAATCTACGACAAAAATAACTTAACCGGAACAAATTGCAATAGTAATGGAAATAATTGTATTCGACTCAGAACTTATTCAGGCCCATAACATAAAAAATCTAGAAAAAATCTATTTAGTGGAAGGGTCCAAATTTTGGGCCTCAATATAGAGGTGCTTTCTGACTTCGGTGTGGTATAAATTGAGTATTTTACTGCTTATTGTCGTCCTGATATGCCCTTATCACCAAATAAATGACTCAAACTTTGAAGTTTCATTAACTGGCGTATCTAGGGGATTAAATGGGTGCAAGCATAAAATCTACCATAAAACTCCCTCACTCCCCTCCAAGTGTCCTCAAAATGAAGTTTCATTAGGAGTCATATAATGCTCTGCGAGTCTGCTCTGAGATAAGTTTGTCAAAATCTCGTTCAGAATTACTTTTTAACAAGTTTGAAATAATTCCAATATTTCACACTACCAAACGGAAAATATCATGTCGACCGTTCTTTATGTCTGATAACAGAACTAAATCAATTTAAGGCTAGGCCTAGTCAAGCAGCAGTGTTGCAAGGCTTTTTATCCGGCGCCTAGTATATTTCGATAGACCTGTCGCAAAATCAAACATAAAAAAATTAATCCGCGTTTATTTTTTGTGTGTAACACAAAAAAAAAATCAAATTTGATTCTTATTTTGCATTTTTTTTTTCATGTTTAAGAAATGTTTAAATTCAGTTAAATTAGCAGTTTCGGATTTTATTTAAATCTTTCTAGCATATAGGCCTATAAAAATCAGATTTTTCTTAAAAAATGAAATTTTGCCGAGAATGGGGATTTAAAATGATCTAGAATGGTCTAGAGGTAAAACTACCCCCCCCCCCCCAACCGCCGGGCACCATCTCGGTATTTCTGAGTCTACACTTATGATGGGTGATTCAAAGATTGGATTGATTAAATTGCCGAGCGGCCATGGGGTGTCCAGAGGCCGGACAAAGGACCTTCTCGGGGACCTCTGAACCCCCGCTTGGACCCCCCTGTCGAGGAATTTCCAGTAAGGTCGCGGGGAAATAACAAATCTTGAGCGCCGAAAGTACAATTTAAGCATTCTTAGTAAACTGATTAAAAACTGTTTAATGCGAGTAGTTGTTACTATATGTGCGAGGTTTTGTATACTATCGCGATCGTATGGGTTGCAGTAGTAGTGCAAGCTCTTCCCAGACAAAAGGACAATATTTTTAATAATAAAAAACTCCTCGACAAATTTAATTTTTTCTCCTAATGGGCGGGGGACTAGGGGAGGGAGTCTGGACCCCTCGTAGGTGAATTCCTGCTGCCGCTCCTGGCCTAGAGTCGCCTCGGCCAGGGTCCCAGAATAAAATCCCTTATAGAGGTTTATGAGAAGAGAATTTATAATTTAAGATGGCCGAACATTTTGCCTTTAGACCACGATATTAAGGATTAGGAAACAAAGTAACTTAATTTGGATTAGTCCACCAGAAATACGGATTTGAAGCACCAAAGTTGGACATAATTGCAACAAAACTTTTTTTTATGAATATATATAGTTAAATTTTATTTCTACAACATACAAAAAGTTTACCAAAATATACCCACAGGAAAGGTGATTTTTATAGCAAAGAAAACTGAACTATTTCACTGGGCTTATACGCCGTGCCTAGGATGTGTGTGCTGTGCCTTGGTTACGAAGCGCTTTAATTTGATTTGCCGCTGACGTTTTTGATTGGTTAATATACCTTCAACAGTCTGCGCGTACTCATTTACGCAACACACGTACGTACGTACGTACGCAAGTTCGTACGTACGTCACGTCCCAGAATGTAAACACGGAAATTGTTAGATATTATAACCTCTGTAATATTTTATTTCAGGGTAGATGGATCTACAACAATAATTCAATTTTAATTTTAAATACAATGATAGGTACGATTAATTGACAAATAGTGAGGCCTGCCCAGTGTGTGCCGACCCAGCTGAGACTCAGGAGTCGGAAAAAATAGTATGTGATCTTACATCAATAGGCCCTATATAGGAATAGGCCTATTATTATATTTTCTTACCTAAAAACACCAATTAAAATGTTATAGCTAATACAATAAAACAAATTTATTTGCAAATATTGTAAAATAATTGTTGATATTTTAAAAAGTATAATAATGACTGATAATTGATTTATTTGAAATAGGCCTACTATTCTACTCTCTTCATATAAAAAATGTTGGAAATCACGTAAATTCAGGATTTGGTGCCGAATTACTGTATAATGCCTGTATAATGCCTTGTCTTCTGGTGAATAGCATGGACGGGGGTGACAGGCGACACGTACCCCAACTATTTTAAGGGGGTGGTCCCCATCACGTTCCTAAGGAAGTCAAGAATATTCCTTGAAATAGTAGAATTGAACTGCATAAATGACCAGATTTTAACGAAAGACCACTTTACAGGCAGATAACATCTTATTTTATAACAAGATTCCGCTCGGTGTTTTCTGTCCACAAACATCTGAATTAACTGTAATGCACGACTCGAGTGCGTGCCTTTATTATACAAGTAGGATAAAAAGTGTGTAAAGATAAATTGGTTTTCGGCTCATGAAGTAGGTAAAGTAGATAAATCGAAGACAATTATGTTGTTATATTTCTATCGCGGCGATTTATATTAGATACAAGATAGGTTATTGTCAAATTAAAATATGAAATTAGTTTTTCTCATGGCAACAAAAGTACACAAACAACAAAGAAACATACGATCAATGATAATTAATTTTACATCATATGTACAGTATTAGATCTCTATGTTTGCCGAAAATCGTTAATAAGAGATCATTTGTCACGTTTTTATGTGTGATAACAGAACCTAAATCGAGGTAAGGCTAGGCCTAGCCTTGCAGCGCTGGATAGGCTAATGTTTTCGGCGCCTACGATATTTCTTCTCACGACCTATCGCAAAATAAAAATGAAAAATTCATCCGCATTTATTTTTTGTGTGGAACACAAAAAAAATCAAATTTCAGTCTTATTTTACATTTTTTTCATTCTTCATAATGTCTAAATTCAGTTAAACTAGCAATTCCGTATTATATTTATAAATCTTTATAACATTATACAAAAATTAGATTTTTCTTAAAAACTGAAATTTTGCCGGGAATTGGGCTTTAATATTGTTAGCTGGACAAGCACGCCATGGCGTCGGACGATGGAGTCCGTGATTGTCCGTCGGAATATATGAATTAGTTTAGACACATTATTCCCCTTACCTCCAAAAGCCATCATTGTCATCAATAATAATCGTACTGTGTTTTCTAGAGGGATCTAGGAATTTGATCACATAATAATATGGAGAAAATACCATGTTTGAACATGGTTAAGAATAATTTCTCAATAATTTTTTTTTAATTGGATATTGTGAATAAAACTAATTTCGTTTCATAAGCCTCTCGAAAAGGCAATGATAAAGCGGAATGAAAGTTTGTAAAATGCTGGATCGTTGGTATTTGTGATATAAAATTGCCTTGATCTATAATTATTATGTCTATACCAATTGTTAAAAGTAACCATTAAATTTATTATTATTAATATTAGCCATTCCTTGTGAGAATATTCGGCTACCAGTGACTAGCGTACCTAGTATAGTATTTAGGGCTTCCGGTCACACACGATTAGCCTAATCTAACCAGAAGACCAAACCTATAAGCCAATAAAATATAAGCAATGTCTAATAGTATGCTTTAAGCCTAATTTAGTATGCTCCTTTTCAAATGTGTATTGCAGTTTTTTAGTTGAAAAAAATAGTAAATTATTGTGTGTATGCTATGAGTCTGATAGTCTATTAATGTATTTTATATTGTTATTTATTCGTTATCTTTCTGTTAAATTAACATTTGGCAAACTGGGTTTCAGCAAGCAAAGTGGGATTCGGCAAAAATGGGTTTCACAATGTATGAGCCAGATGAACAAATATGTTTATAAGCCTAATACCAGAGCATAAAATGTTCAATATTTTCAACCTAAACGCTGTGGTTTTTACCATAGCGTTTGGTTCATCCTCGTAAAACATGTCAGTGAATAAATATCCATTGTAAATTAGCGTCATAAAAGTTAATAGTATAATGAAATTTTGTGAAATTAATTAAAACCAAATTCTAACGTAATAGGGAGAAAACAAGTATATAGTATATTGTTATTATTGATTATCTACATCTTTTTATTCTCTCATTAATATTTATTTACAATATCTTATCTCATATATATTAAAGAATTATTTATGGGTAGTATTAACCAGAAGATATTAAAATACTAGAAATAAAATTCAATAGAATGTGCATGGTTTCCAATTTCCGTCTCATAAATTCGAAGTAATAACATGGAAATATAATTCATATGTTGTGCATTTTATCTATAAGAGAATTCTTTGTAGCCAATTAAACCAAACAGGTGATAATATCTAATCCAAATGGGAAGAGCAGAAGGCTCTTTGGCGTTAACAATGGGTTCAATTGAAGGCATAAGGGCTCGAATATGAGCAAAGATGCTAGTAAGATATAGCACAGGTGATGTTTACATCTGTGGATTAAGAATTACAGCGGATTTTCTTTCTCGTAAAGTTTCTTTAAGGCTAATAATAATAATAATAATAATAATAATAATAATAATAGTAATAATAATAATGATAATTATGATGATGATGATGATGATGATAATGATGATGTGATGATGATGATGATAATGATGGTGGTGGTAATGATGATGATGACGATCATCATCATCATTATTATTATTATTATTATTATTATTATTATTAATATTATCATCATCATTATCATTATCATTATCGTTATTGTTAATAATAATCAATTAGTAGAGCTCCGCATAGTACACTATAGGAAAATTATTATATAAAGATTAATAAATTAAATGCTTAAAAATATTTCCCGAGGGCCTGCAAGGCCCGAAGGAAATTTTTGAATGCATTAAATCTAACCTAAGTATAATAATTTTCCATTTAGTGTACGATACTTGCTCTACTAATTGCTTTATAAGTCAATCGCCGTCTTTTAATTTTAGTTTTTTATAACCAACTGTTGTAGCAGTCATCGGTTGCTAGTGATATGATCAGTATACGTGCAAGCCCGTAGCCAGGTCATTTCAAGGGGGGTTCTCTGGGCGTGGGGTCCAGGGGACTGCCTAAGGGCCCCGGTGGGGTCGGGGGCGAAGCATCCGAAGCCAGAGCAGTTTTTGTGATTAATGGGTCTATATAATGTTATAAAAGCAGTTATGTTTTGAAAGAGATCAATGTAATAAAAGGTGGCCTATAATAAAATTGGAAAATTTTTTCTGAGAATTGGCATGTTTTAATCACACCGAAAGACAAAAAAAAACCTCATCGCACAATCAATATCAATATACTCAACACATTTAATTATTATAAAACAAAACAAGCTATTATATAGGCCTATAAAGTAATTTACAAAGAATTATGTACTTATTATTATAATATATAAAACATTTAAGAAGTTTTGTCTTGTATTAAATTAAATAATGAATCTTCCAGTAGGCCTATATAAAAAAATAGAGTTGCCTGTTACAAAATAAAGTAGAAGCTGAACTTCTTCTTGACTCTCATCATGTACACTGAAAATAATAGTACCATTTTTACTACATGGCTAAAAAAGCACAAATATTGTCATTACTACAACTGACAGGGCCATCGTTAAATTAAGTCAGATCCCAAAATATAGCATCATATTGAATACGTCATCTGACATCATGGGAACCTAAACTTTAATTACAATTATTTGTTTACTAGGCCTAATTCGAAATTATTGTTTTAAGACTTTAACCTAATACATACTGATTAATAATAGCTAAGATTTGATGCACATTTCAGAATTAATAATCGTTTTTAGTATCTTACTGAATATTTATTTTCTACTAAATTAAATATGAATTATATATGAATCTTTAGAAATACAATTTCTACAATATTAATAAGTTGTTTTTATATAGATAAATGTTCGATAAATACTATCTTTCATAAAACAAACGAAATTCAGCCCGTCTATTTTCATTCCAATCAATGTCGTTTGTAAACATGTGCACTGACGTCATCGTCGAATCCCAGGACTTTCGACGGCAAAGCTGGCCTGCCTGCCTAGGTCCTAGGCCAACCAATAATAATTAACAAAATGTATTTTTTTTTTTTTAAATATTGGCCTATGGCGCATCCTGTACATGCACTTCAACTTTTACAACAAAAGCCAGGCCTACGTCCTACTGTACTTAAGCCGATGTCGTCGGGGTATAATTCTGTCTCTAAATGCAGCGTGACCACTAGGAAAAATCAAAATTTAAGATTGGGTCTAAAAAATCCCAAGATTGCTTTTAAAAACCCAAGATTCGCAAAATATTAGTATATATACATAAACTTTATTTAAAAGTCCTTCATTTTAAAGCTTTTTCAATGAATTATATACGTACAGTATTTTGTACTGTATAAGCCTTAACGAAGTGGATTTTCGAGACCAGAAACTCGTTCGCTTTGGGCCACTATTCGAAGGCCTACTCTGTGCGTCCGTGGAAATCCTTTTTGGTGACTAAAACGTGATATCCTTTCCTCTGGCATTTTATGTTAGGCCAAGAGTTTGAAGTTTGTGCGCAATTTCACCCATTCGATATTAACAAAGTCAGTACTTCACACACATTAGGCCTATGGCCTTATTATTTAAAAGGGCATAATCGATCTTTTCAGAGTGTCTAATTGATCTGTCAATTTTATACCAGGGGCCTACAGTATTGCATAGGAGTATTTAACAATAAGAAAAATTGGGAAAACAATTTCCTTTGAAATTTACTTAAGCGAGTGTGTATGAAACCGGGTCTATGGCAACTGTAATTTGATACTACGTCTAGTGTAGAGATACGGACCCTATTACAGTATTAAAAATTGTTGAATTCTAAATGATTACAAGATGACCAAGCATATGAGTGAATCAGTCTAAAATGATATTCAAAGATATTATACAGCTAACCGCTAATGTTTGTTTTGCATGTCTATTACACACCGTCACTCACAAATGTATGCAAAAATTGGTCGTAAAATTTGACAAGAAGTTGACCATTAAAATCTATTGTACATATTTATTTAAATCCGTACACCGATTTTGTTCCAAGTTGTTTTTTTTTCAATACTATAGCTGTTTCTTTACGATGACAATTTTTTGAAATTGTACTGTATAACACTCCAAAATTTGTTTTATGGGCAAACAGCAGAAGGCTCTGAATTTTTACAAGTTGACCAAGCGTGTTGCTGCATCATTATTGTTCAGTTACGATCACTATTCAGGCAGAGAGCAGAAGGCTGATAATTTGTTTTTCCCACAGCTATTTAGATGTCATTGTTGGTAACTTTTTTTTTTAAATTGTGAGTGTAAATATTCTCTAGTGTATATACTGTAGGTAAGAATTGTAGATAAATAATGCACATAAAATTAATTGTCGATGGAGAACGGCGTCAGTCATCTGATTAGTCCCATATTAACAGTACCGATATTTTAAATACTCCTCTTCCGCGAATTGTTTTATTGACAGTGACTCATCTAATTCTTATATAATCATTTAACATTTTAATCGAAATAGTTCACCATATCGTAAAAGTTTGAATACCAACATCCTCAGTGTATGTTATGTTAATGAAACATGTCATACTGTACAACAAGGGAATGTGTATTACAAAATGCCAGTACGTATTTTTTAGATTTTGACACATTCCGTTCTGTTGTGTGTGTCTGCTGTTGAAAACTTCCTAATTTTGTGACTCGCTATGATGACTGAGATGGACCATGTTGATTTATTAATAATATGTTGTTTGGGATGGAAAAAGTAGAGTCAATTTCCCAAAAATGCTCCATCAGCAAATAGTTTAGTGTGCGCTATGGACAGTATGGCTATGGAATTTAACCACACAATCCACAATCATTAAGTCGCAAAACTTTAGCTGCATTTGGTAGATTAAGTCGCAAAACTTTATCTTCGTTTGGTGGCGCCATTTACTCTAGGTAGACGGAGACCGGTTTCGTTACCGGTTGGTACATTTCTAAACATTCAGCCAAAGGCCAGTGAAAGTTTTTATCGATGTTTGCCATCCGTATGTGAGCTATCGTAAAGTCATGGTTTGCCGAAGTTGCGTTCAATTTAAATCTCCGAATTTCTGAAGCTGAGATATTCTATGAATGGCTTGTATCGCAGGCTACAATTGTGAGTGGGACTCATTCAAAAATTCGAGGGGGTTCGCTAGAAAATAGGGGGTTCGCCCGAACCATAAAAATCCCCCCTGGCTACGGGCCTGATGTGTGCGTATTTACATTTACCTGTGCGTATGCTGATTTTTGCTCCTGCAGTAAGCGTTTAATTAACTACACACACATCAGCAGTACAGATACGATGAATAGGCTAACTATTGTGTTAGACAGAACTTTTTTGTAATGCTATCAGGGGCGGATCCAGAAGTTTTGGTTAGGGGGGCTATAGGTATATGTGTAACGTGCCTCCAAGTGCCTGCGGAGGGTAGGTTTGGGAGGAGGTGTCTCCGTCCGATAAGATGGGGTTCAGAGGGGTAGCTGAACGCTTTAGCTATTAGATGTATGTATGTCTGTAATATTTAAGTTCAGGGTAGATGCTGTCTCTTATACACATCTAGATGTGTATAAGAGACAGATGTTAAGGAGAACCTCAGACGACAAAAGAATTCCCCTTAAAATATGTTTTAAATGTAGTAGTAGTATCCGACGACAAGCAATTAAGAAAAAACTAAACTGGAACAACTCTCTCGACACGAAATGTTCAGTGTATCATACAAACGTTTAAATACCTGCCTCTGACCCAAGGGCGTCGATCCGTGGCTGAAAGTGAGTCAACGTAACACTTGAGTTTGTAAACTTTTGGTAGGCTTATCACTTATTCGAAATAGGTAGACATCATATCCGTGAAATTAGAAAAAAACAGTAATCCTATGTATGTAGATAATATTAAACACTAGTATATACGTACGGGTCATAATAATATACAAAAAGAATAAATCGTTTATATTAGAAATTGTGCACTTTTGAGTTTGTAAAAATATTGGCCTAATAAGGATACATGCTTCCAATTTCAACAACGTTCAGTACATTGTTTTCCCCATAAATTTAGCCTCTGATAGTCGTTGCACCCATAAAATCGATCTAGTGGGTTTCTGAGATGGTTACAAAATGTTTAAACAATTGCGTTTTTACTTGGTTTTGGTCCGGAAAATACGTACCGCACTTAGAAAAGTGAACAGACAAAATTCATGAGTCATGCGTAATTGTTATTCTTTCCATTCGCTTGTAAAAGTGGGATTTTAATTATAGAAGATTGGTGAAAAGTGGGGGGGGGGGGACAATCGATACTATGTCCCCCCAACTTTGAAAAGTAGGCAAAATCAGCTTTCCTAGCTACGTTTTTTGTCCGCTGATCGGTTGAAAAACGTATTTCATTTTTATTTTATCACTGAAAAACAACTACTGTAAAATGTTTAGCCCATAAATATGATGTGTGTGAAGAAAACAGTAAACAATATTTTAATTTGGACCTTCAAAAAGCAGTTAAAAGGAAATGGCTATGACATTTTAGGGGGAGGGGGGCTAAAGCCTGTTAAGCCCCCTCTAAATCCGCCCTGGCTATTTTGATAGACTTTCGTCAAAGAAATAAACATTTCAGCATTCGAGAGAGAATAGTCACTGACGTCTATGGTTAGCCATCAGGGCCATAATGAAAGCGCCGTAATCACAATGAAAGCGCCGTTATCTTCATAAAAAGCGCCGTAATGCCATTCATAGCGCCGTAATGCCATTCATTTTCAACCAATAACAGGTTTAGGATGACGCCAACAGGGTCATAATGAAAGCGCCGTTAATGTGTTACAAAAAAAGCGCCGTGATCATAATAAAAGCGCCGTAATCATAAATCATGCTATTCACTTTTAACCAATCACAGGCTTAGAATTACGCCAACAGGGTCATAATGATTACGGCGTTAACTTGTTCGATAAAAGCGCCGCTTTGAGTAGCTGGCGCAAGGGCCACACTATTGGCCAATCACATTCCTTCTTCCATGTTTGCTGAATTGAACGAAAATGTGATGGATGGTTTGACTGGGCGCGCCAGTATCGCTTTTGGAGCCATTCAATACATGAACCGTGAGCAATAGATGTGCAAAATTTAAAATTCCTTCAAGTACGCCTAAATGCATGCATCAATCACCCTGCGTGATGAGTACTAAATCCTTAGAATAGTCCTCTATCTAGCATAGGCCTAGGGTAGGCCTGCCTAGCCTAGCTAGGCCTAGAATTACGTCAATCATTAAACATTAAAACATTATTTAAACATTTAAAAAAAAACATTAAAATCATTAAAACATTATTATATTATTATTTAAAAACATTAAAATCATTAAAACATAATTATTATTATTATTATTATTATTTAAAAACATTAAAATCATTAAAACATTATTATTATCATTATTATTATTATTATTTAAAAACATTAAAATCATTAATTTAAAAACACTATTATTATTATTATTATTATTATTATTATTATTATTATTATTTAAAAAACATTAAAATCATTAAAACATTATTTTCATCACGATTGAGGAAAAAATGTGGGTCTTCGTTTTTCTGATCTTCGGTCTTCGTTTTGTAGACACCCTCTTGATATTCGTCATTTTATTCCGATAAAATAATGAAATAGGTACTTGGCAACTGTTTTATGATGATTTTGAAATACTTTCAATAAGATAATTAAGAAATAATTGGAGGTCTTCGTTTTTCGGGTCTTCTGTCTTCGTTTTGATAAAACGGGTGTCGATAAAACAAAGACCCTTGAAAATTTCACCAAAACAGACGCCCAAAAAAAAAATCGTAATTTTGATTTTGTGACAGCTTGGTATATTATCATCAAAATAAAAGAGAAAAAATAGGGGTCTTCGTTTTTGGGTCTTCGGTCTTTGGCCTTCATTTTATAGACACCCCTTGGCTAGGCCTATAAAAAAAGATGAATAAAAACCGTTAGAAATCAGTCCATTAGACCCCTGCACACCTCGACTCGCACCTTCAGCCGCGCCTGGATGCTCTCGCTCCTCCGCTATGAAAGACGGAATGTGATAGCCTAAACATATATGTATATACTGTCTCTTATACACATCTAGATGTGTATAAGAGACAGATGTTTAGCCCATAAATATGATATGTGTGAAGAAAACATTAAACAATATTTTAATTTGGACCTTCAAAAAGCAGTTAAAAAGAAATGGCTATGAAATTTTAGGGGGGATATATATATATATATATATATATGTATATGTATATATGTATATGTATATATATATGTGTATATGTGTATACATGTATATATGTATATATGTATGTATATATGTATATATATATGTATATATGTATTATGTATATATGTATATATGTATATATATGTATATATATGTGTATATATACATTTATATATTATATATATAAATATATATATATATATATATATATTTGAGAAAATTCATGTCTGCTTTTTTCAACTTCTTGCTAAGTTTCTCAAATAGCCTGAGGACTTGCTTTGTGACCGTACTGGTCTGTGTAAACCCATGTACAATACAGCCAAACTTTCGAACAGAAAGTAGTATAAAGACGAATTTAAGAGCAACAAAAATACATTTAATAGAACCAGACATGTTTCTTCGTATTCAATACGACATCTTCAGTGTAACACAACAAAAAACCGAATTCAGATATCCTGAGGTTTATATACCTTTGCCTATAACTTATGCACATTAGAGTCAATTCATTCTAAATAGGTATTTGAATACATAGTAGTTTTTAATAGTAAAGACCCTATTAGTAATGACCTCAAGTCCAAAGTTGTATATCAGTTCACATGTGGAGGCTGTAAGGCCTCATACATTGGGGAGACTTCCCGCCATTTTGCAACAAGGATAGAGGAGCATTTACATAGGGATAAAAATTCACATATACACAAACACATCAAAAAATACAGTAATTGCAAAACACAGAGTAACAAAAAGTGCTTTGAAATAATAGATAAAGCAAATACACAGTATCAGTTAAAAATCAAAGAATCCCTCCATATTAAATGGAAGAATCCTGAACTTAACAGACAAGTTCAAAGTTACGAGATTACACTAAGCATTTGAGCTAGAATTAGAATTACGTAACTCTAACGTGCAAGTAACGACACTACCATGTATTTAAATACCTATTTTAGAATAAATTAGAGCTAATTTTGTGTCTACACTAGTGTCACACCATTGTCTACAACCAAATGTATTAGAAATAAATAGACAACAAGTGTTTGTAGGCAATTGCCGTATTCATATTATCATCATATTATTTCTTTCAAATAATTACTAATGCAACAAAGCAAAGTACAAAAAAAACATAAACATAAACGCGTCAGCAGTACCAGACAGGAATTTAAAAAAGAGGACATTGCCGAACTCTGTCTGGGAGCTCTCGGTACCGACCGTTGAAACAAAACTATGTAACAGAAATATTTAAAATATTTTCAAAGCATTTATAAGACTAAATATCCCCGATATAAGACGATGTTTTTTTCTTGCATATAAAGGAGCGATTGATTCACTAAACATGACAGACGTTACCGTTTCCTTTATTGTGCCAGCAAAATATGCACCAGAACGTGCTATTGATGGTGATTGGGAAACGTTCGCTGAAACAGGTAATCAGGCTTTTGTTTCTTATTTTAATGATACGAATATGGTGATTATGTAGGTATAGCATAGGTCTACTTATTCCATAGAACGGCGTAGCTAAATGTAATCGTTGTATATAATGTATAATGGTAGGTCATCATCTATTCTAATACCATTCTAACTTTTTATTGTAGTCCCAGATGTGAACCCTGCAATAATTTTTGAATTTCCAGAATCAGTTCTTATCACTCACATCAGTTTTGTGATGAATCTTTCATCATCCTTTTGTAAGTTTATTCTGGTTTCAATAGTAGTAGTAGTAGTAGTAGTAGTAGTAGTAGTAGTAGTAGTAGTAGTAGTAGTAGTAGTAGTAGTAGTAGTGGTAGTAGTAGTAGTAAAAATAACTAGACTTACTATGTATGTTTGAAAAACAGAACAAAGGCTTTTCCTCATTGCTGGAATGAAATTTAAAACGTCTAGAGTAAAATAACACACAAAAAGGAAAATAAAATCATACAGAAAATTATAATAGAAATTATGAAGTTAAAAGATATTAAAAGCAACTGGATGTAAGGGAAACGCGAACTGTGCTGCTAATACTATTCAAAATATGTAAAATGTTGTCATAATTTGATATGCACCTTGTAGAAATATGGTATTTGCTTAGACAATGTTTGAAGAAGATTCAAGACCAAAGTCGGTTTAAATCGAAAAAATAAATTAGAAAAACAACGGCCAGTTAGAAAAAAAAATTAAGTAAAAAAAAAACCAGGGAAAATAACTTAAAGTTAGTAAGACTCGAAACATAACTGCAATGGTAATAGTAAGAGTGAAATGGAGACTCATAACCACTGCGCGCTATGTGAGCCTGTCCTGTCCTGTTGATCTGTGCATTTTTAGTTCATCTACCTTGAGTAATATGGTAATTTAGTGATAAAAGGTTCATGCATATCACGGTAAATTTGCGTTTAACCTAGCTGCAGCTGGTTTAAACGTTTTAGAAAACGCAAATTGCGTTTATATAAATTAATCAACTGTCCAAACCAATTTCTTTAAATGGTCCTCATATCAACACCCTACTCCGGATTGTCACCCAAATTGGATCATTTCTTCATTGGACGATGAAAAATTATTCTGGAAAGTTTCATTTAGGTCTATTAAGACCCTCAAAATCACACCCTAAATTGGATCGTTACCAACACATAATAATTTCTTACTTGTAATTTGGTTAAACTTTTCCAAAAGTTACATTCAGATTAGTTGGTCCTCATATCCCCGCCCTGTTCCGGATCGTCAAAGAAATGTTATCATGTCTTTGCTAGACCTTGAAAAATAATATAGAAAGTTTCATTTAGACACATTAATAAGTTTTAGAGATATTTAGGTCTGGAATGTCAGAAAAATTAAAATGACACTCACAAGTACACCCTTTATTGGATCTTCACCAACATATAATTTCTTCCTTGTAACTCGGTTAAATTTTCTCGAAAGTTTTATTCAGATCAGTTGATCTGTTTTTTAATATCTGGTCTAGGATATTTTTCTTTAAATGATAGTTACAAAAATGTAATCATTTCTTCATTGCACCATGAAAAACTATTATAGAAAGTTTCGTTTTGATCCACTGAATACCGTAAAACCTCTCATGTTTTTTGTTTTTTTTTTTGTTTTTGTTTTTTTTTCGAACTTTGGATGGGCTTCATTTCAAGATGGGATTCTTTTCGAGGTTACTTCTACAATGTAAAGAGTAGGTCTTCTTTTCAAAAAGAATGCTGTAAAGTTTGGGAATTTGTATTATAAAACAATAAATACGGCCACTGTAATAACAATCTGTATCATGGAGTGTATTTAACTGACATTAAATCACCTAAACTATTGTATAAACCAAGCTTGTTATTAATTTGTTTTGTTTTTGAATTCATGTATTTCATGTTTTTGATATACTGTACTATCTCGAAAAGAAGTCTATGTTATCTTGAAAGTAAGCCCATGGGCTTCTATTCGAGGCTAATTTTGCAAACTAAAAAGGAGGGGGCTTCATTTCGAGATGGGTTTCATCTCGAGATTAAGACCACTGGCCTTCAATTCGAGGTTTTACGGTATGTTTTAAAGATGCTTAGGTCTGGGACGTCAGAAATTTATATGACCATCAAATTTACACCCTCAACCGGATCGTCACCAACACACAACAATTTTTTCTTTGTTATTTGGTTAAACTTTCACAAACGTTTCGTCGAGACCAGTTGATTGGTTTTTGAAATATCTGGTCTGGGACGTTTTCCTTTAAATGGTCCTCATATACACACCTTATGCCGGATCGTAACCAAAATTTAATCATTTCTTCATTGGACCATAACAAACTGTTATAGGTTCGTTTTGATCCATTGGTTTGATTATTGAGATATTTAGGTCTGGAACGTCAGAAATTTAAATGACCCTCAAATTTACACCCTAAACTAGATCGTCACCAACACACGAAATATCTGATGTAGAGTGTTTGCCCTAAAATCCCTTTAATTAGTCCTCACATCCACACCCCACTTTAGATTGACTCTAAATATTAGGAGGCACATCCATGATATATGGTCTATGCTTCGACAGATTTTGGAAAAGAGCCACCCATTGAAAATGACCAAAGTACCAGGCAGAATAACCCAATTCAAAAAGAAAGAGAAAAAAGTATGTAAGAAAAAAAAAAAGAAACAGAACAAAAATAAAAGCTTTTCCAGCTAGCGCTATTAAAAGCCAACAACAACAATAATAATCATAATAATAATAATAATATTATTAATAATAATATTTATTATAAAATAATAATAATAATAATTATTATTATTATTATTATTATTATTATTATTATTATCTTTATAATAATATTAACATTAATAGTGATAATACTGAAAATGTGTAGTGTGACAGTATCCATTTGTAAAGATGCTCATGGCTCATGTCACTTCGACACGAAAGTACACTTTCACACCTTAAACTCCACCAAACAGTTAGCAATACCTTTTTATAATTTATTTATATAACTATTTCATATCGGAATGTAAAGACAAAACTTTCACATTGACATACAAAATAATTATTATAATTATATAGTCAAATTGAAAAAATAATAATACTAAAGTTTAGTAATTATTTAGCACTTTTCACAATACACAATAGCATTTTTACAAGCTCAAAACCTTCGAACGCCAGACACCAAAACGCTAGGTTACTCCCCAGTCTCTATAAACACTCTAACTTTGAATAAACATTATTTTAAAAAAGGAATCGCATCTGCTTACAGAATACTGTTGTACATCAATCCCCCTCCCCTTTAGCGGGTGTGGGTGGGGGGGGGGGTTTCCGGCGTCGAATCAAAAATGCAAAATATATAATTTGCCTATCCAAGAAAGGTTATTTTGATAGTCAATACCTCATATTTAAGTCTAAAAGCACTATATGGACCATATTAAGCTATATAAAACCTCCCCCCGATGAACTTTCCCAGGGATGTTTTCTTCCGAGACTCGGATCAAGGCTCTAGTCGGCCCCTTGACTTGTACCCCCTTCAGACATGTCGAGTCCTATGTCGGCAAACCACTGCCTAGCTTTACTAATAGGGATAACTTAGAAGAATCATAAAGCAAAGAAATAATTCCTCCATGGAAGGAATCTCCCAAATTCTAAATTAAATGCTTTCTAGGATTTTATAATGTTGTATTATTTTTGATTGGATTCGTATTATTGAACTTCTAAATTATAGTAGGTCTTCTGCATACTATGAGTTTTTTTCAGTCCTATCTTCTGTCCAGTGCGATTTCGAAGATCCAAGTATTTGTGGCTTTGTACAAGACTCATCGGACGAATTTGATTGGACAAGAGCATCTGGATCAACATCTTCAAGCAATACTGGCCCTTCGTTTGACCGCACATACACAAATCAAGGTAACAACAAAAGTGTGAAACTAAACTTACAATGTCTGCTTGTAAAACAGAACATAGGACCTTTCCTCATTGCCATAGTAAGATGTGATGTTGAAATTACAAGAAAAAAAGGAGAAAATCAATAAAAAGAATAAAGTTAAAATTACATTCATGAAATTAGATCATAGGCCTACTAAAGAAATTTTCGAATTGAAGAAAAATAAATCTGAATCAGCGAAACTCAAACTATGGCTGGAGTAGTAATAGCCAGGTTGTTATTACGCTAAAGAACTTGACCCTGCTGAGGTCAGTGAATTTGTAGTTTGTCTACCTTGTGTAAAGTTAAGGGCGACAATTGTTCATACATTTTAAGGTAACTTTGTATTTGATAATAGCTTTAGCTAGTTTGAAACGCTTTAGAAAACGAAAATTGCGTTAACATAAAGTTAAAATATGTGGAATGATGTTATATTTTATTATTGACATTATTTACATAATTATGATCTTTGTGGACAACGTTTGAGGAATATTCAAGCACGGAAAGTGACCGAAGTGCCTGACAGAATACTTTGGCAAAAACAAGGAACGGAATAGAAGGGGAAAAATCAAAACAAAAAACAATGAGAAAGCCAATAACCAAAAAAAGCAAAGCTTAACAAACAGATCTTGACAATTAATGTCTCTGAAAAAAACCTCCAGTCGTTGGATAAACATAATTTTTATATTTCAATCGCTCACAAACTTACATTTACTTCCAATTACAGGATACTACATGTACATCGAAACTTCAAGTCCGAGGATCTTAGATGAAGTCGCTCGGCTTTGGACACCGTCATATCTTGCAACAAACGACATGTGCATCGAGTGGTTCTACCACATGTACGGATCCACAGTGAACACATTAAATGTGTACATGGTCAAAGCCAACGGTACTGTTGATGTACCTGCTTGGTCAAAAGCAAATGAACAAGGCAACCAATGGATACCTGCACAAGTTGCAACATCCGAGCCTGGTACTTACCAAATAATGTTTGAAGGAATTGTAGGAAGCGGCGTAAGAGGTGACATTGCTATAGATGACGTCAGAATCACTGATCGAGCATGTAGTAAGCGTTCACGTTCTTCTTACAATGAAATAACATTAAAATAGTTATAATGGCCTGAGCCGTAAAACATGAAGACGATGAAAAAAAGCAAACAAATATTTATTTATTCAAACTACATTTAAAATTCGTAGAAAAAAAAAATTATAGGAAATGAGCCAAACGAGGCCGAACGAGTTGGATCTGACTATGGTAGCCAGAAAATATATAAATTAAATTCTAAAATGTGCATCTTAATTCCGACTAACATCAATTTAAGGAGGATCAACAACATTGCCAATGTGTGTAAATTTTAATCGGTCCATTAGTCCCGGAAGGACAGACACACAAGCACACACGCAAACACACGGAGGTGAAGGTAATAGTAATAAATACATCTATTCCTTAAATGGTTTAAATGAGACATTGATTCGTGATTGAGCTAAATTCCAAAGTTGGTGTATGATACGTTCTTCTAAATTAATAAATAAACGGAATCAGAACCGATAAGATAGTATAATACATACTCCAAGTATCGAAATGCACGCCATCGTGTCGGGATTCAATAATTCGAAATTAATTGTGTCATCATCAGGAAATGAAATGGAATCAGAACCGTTGCATAATTTCACGCCCGTTACGACAATTTCGTCTAATCTATGGTCAGTGAAAGAATGGTCAGGGGCAGCTAAAGCAAAGTTTTACTGTAACAGCCTGTTTATACTTCAACGATAACTATAACGATAAAAAAGCTAAAAAGCAATTGTTCATATAGAAAATAAAAGAAATAAGAGAAGTTTTTACACTAGAACGATTCGATAACGATTTATCAGTTATGCGATAACATATTTTGACAAATCAAATCAGATGACGTCATAATCATGGAAAAACATTAAAATCGTCGTAGTACCAACGATTTTATCGTTTGTCCATGATTATGACGTCATCTGATTTGATTTGTTAAAATAATTTATTATTGCATACACGATAAATCGTTATAAAATCGTCCTAGTGTAAAAACTTCTCTTATTTCTTTTGTTTTTTATATGGACAATCGCTTTTTAGCATTTTTATAGTTATCGTTATCGTTGAAGTGTAAACAGGCCTTAACACATTGAGAACCCGAAAACCAACCGTGCTTGACGAAAATCTACTGTGTTTGTTAACAGATTGTGCCTGAAACCCGAGTGTGCTTATTGACCGTGTTTGAAATTTGCACTTTATGGCGTTTCATATAAAACCGCAGAAATTAACGTTGAATGATGTTACAGTAATTAGGTTATCTACTGTGATTGTATGCTTTGAAATAAGCATAATCATAATAATATAATAACGAGAGTTGGATTGCCGAGACATAGAATACATAGAATATTTTCTAAATTCATTCCAGCCCTTTTTGGTCTGATAAAAGAAACCTTTCTAGTCCATACAGTCTGAATTACTGATCCCTTAAGTAATATGTATAAAGTATACATAATACACAAACCATTATGTCTATACAGACTGGCGGGGCGATGTACCCGACGAGTGCAAAGTGGGTGTGGTTGGGCTTCGCTCAAATTCTTTCGAAAGTGGTCCAGGTGCCGAAGCCCACGAAAAATGTGACAATTTAGGGGGTTTAAAGGCTTATTTCATCGGTGTTAAAGTCTACTAAATGAAGGAAATATATATATATATATATTATTTTTCTCCTCGCGAATAATGATTTTTCTCCCCGCCAGGGGGTCCCTTGGCGCCACCTAGGCATGCATCTACATCGACCGACCACGTACCGACTCGAGCGGATCGATCATGTGTCACATTTTTGTTCGACAGACTGGAAGCGGTTTAGGCGGCATGCAACACCAATTGATGGGCTTGCCACCTGAGGCCTATGATATTATGACTCGTTTGATGAATGGAGTGGAGAAGATGCAGTATTTATGTGTTTTAAATATTTCTGGCAGTATATGTCACGATCTGCTGTTTCAATTTTATACCAAAAAAAGTTGAAAAGTAATAATATATGAAAAAAGTATTCTATAGATGCACAAATTATAAAAAAGTTAATAATAATAGCAAAATAATAATAATAAATAATAATAATAATAATAATAATAATAATAATAATAATAATAATAATAATAATAACTACAACAACAAGATAATCGGAGATTACAAACCCTTGCCTTGCTGTCGCGCCATATCTTTGTGAAATATGGCCGAGCGTTTTGTGTGTAAAGGTAATCGAAAGGGGTTCAAATCTCACTCTTATTTGTTTATTATATTTTTCTGTTTCTTTTTTAAAAATTATTTTGTTATTTTTGTTATTTGTGCATATATATTATGAAAAAATATGAAAGATAAGATGCACAGATAATAATAAAAAAAATAATAAATAATAAAAAAAAGAGTGAGATTTGAACCCGATACGTTCTATTATGTTGTCATTATTATTATTATTATTATTATTATTATTATTATTATTATTATTATTATTATTATTATTATTATTATTATTATTTAAAGTTAAATAAAGATACTGCAGCATTCAGAAAATTATTATTACTATCTCCGTGTATGTTTGTGTGTATGCGTGTGTGTGTGTTACATTATAGCGTTTTGTGCGATTTTGTTTGTGTGCGGCATATCTCCAAAAACGGCTGCACAGACATTATTCTTATAGAATCCATTTTTTAATTTCCTTATATACAGACTTTGACTTCACACTTAGAATTCCTTTTGTCAGTGACCAACTTAACACAAAGATACGGTTAGCCCTTAAACGCAATAACATCAATGCTAGAGTGGTTAACCCCCGTCCATACACCATCACTCAATTTAGTAAAGCTCGTAAGCCTGATCCTGACGTATCCTGGCTAGATGCCCTTTGAAAAACAACATCAGCTCATCTTCTAATGTTGTTTATAAGATTCAGTGCCAGATCTGTCACCACCAAGAATACGTTGGCTCCACTATTAGAGCGCTCCATACACTTCGGCACGTAAACACATCACCACCTCTGCTCTCGGCACGCACTATGAAATTGCGCCCTCTCTACTTGTCTTTTTAGAAATTTCAGTAGCGTTGTTTTCAATATGGCATTCACATACTGGACTCTAATCAACATTTGTACTTTTCTGACGAATATCAAACATCAGGAACAGGCTATGTTTGCCATGATTCATCGCTTGAATTTGTAAATATTCTGTTTATAAATGTATCTATCAATACAAATCAAGTTCATTTGTATCTAATGAATCTAATGATACAATATGGTATGTTCTAACTTCTATATAAATACACCAATATTGGATACGATACTCCTTCCTGGAAGTATTGATATAGCAAATCATTTAACGGATAGGGCCTATGCACACATACATGTCAGCGTATGCATGTCATACACATACATGTCAGAGTATACTTCCTAGAGATATTCACACAAACCCTGGATCCGATAATAACTCTAGAAACAAAACATTAACATTTAAAGAAGTAAAAATACACACTATATTGTATTGTCTTGTCTTAACACTGCCCAACAACCCTAGAAGAAGAAAAGAAGAGTTCTCCTGGGCAGGGTGTGGTGGTGGCACTGGTAGTTGAGACTACGCTTCTTCTATCATTGAAGTGATTATAAATGGTTGATTTGAACAGCTCTTTATTTTGTAAACAGTTGATTTCATGGGGTAATGAATTCCAGTCTTCGATCGTCCGGGGTAAGAATGAAAATTTGAAGCAGTTCTTGTTTTTGACAATCGGCATGTAGTTGCACATTGCAGTTGAGTTCCGTGTGTTCCACTGGACCGGTGGTAGAATCGATTGCGCTGGAACGGCAACAAGGTGATCCAGTATTACTTGCTGAAAATTAACAAGCTAATTTTGCGGCGACTTCTTCTCAAATTCCACACACATAAATGATTTATGAGATACTTTCTATTGTGTCCTTTATTGGTTTAGATTTGTTTCGTATCATTTGATCTATCAACAATAATAGGTCTACCACATTTTTATGATTTTTTTCTACTAGCTCCATCTCTTGTCCAGTGTGATTTCGAAGATCAAAGTATTTGTAGCTTTGTACAAGACTCATCGGACGATTTTGAATGGACAAGAGCATCTGGAACAACACCTTCAATTGCCACCGGCCCTTCATTTGACCACACACACGGAAATCAAACAGGTAAGGTGACAAAAAACATAAAATGAACAAAGAAAGCATAGCTTAACAAGCAGACCTTGACAGTTAACTACCTTTCCTGATATTGTATGTGAATACATTTTTGTGTCATTACTGGTTGACCAAGGGCTTTTATATTGGCTGCCATAATATATACATTATTATTTAGCTTACCTGATACGGTATCTAATTATAAATTTGCGTATCATTACAGGCTGACATAATACATTTCTCGAGAAAAACTCAAAACCTTAGGTAAACATAACTGTTTATTATTTGAATCGCTCATGCATTTAAATGTTCTTACAGGATACTACATGTACATCGAAACTTCAAGTCCGAGGATCTTAGATGAAGTCGCTCGGCTTCGGACACCGCCATATCTTGCAACACACGGCCAGTGCATCGAGTGGTTCTACCACATGTACGGATCCACAATGAACACATTGAATGTGTATGTAGTGGATAATACCGATAATGTCAGTACACTTGTTTGGACAAAAACAAACAACCAAGGAAATGAATGGATATTTGGACAGGTCTCGGTAGCAACCAGTGGCACATTTCACACAGTGTTTGAAGGAATTGCAGGGGGCAGTTACACAGGTGACATTGGTTTAGATGATGTCAGCATCACCGATGGCGTATGTTTGGCAAAACGTAGGTATACAACATTAACGAAAAATATTATCCCACAAACGAGTAATTCATTTGACATGGCCACCAACACTCTGAAACAGCATAGCAAAATATACTAATATATTTAATATTTAAAAAAATCTTTTTAAATAAAAAAAAAAACCAAGATTATTTTCACCTGTACATTACAAATCTTTATGGTTAATAGGAAATGATTCGTCAAATCTGTACATTATTATAATTCCTAATGACGCCCACTTCTGCTACTCTTCAAATGTTCAACATTAATTGACAAAGATAATGTTTATCTGTTTGAAATCATATCATTACACGTAATAGTGTCCACGTGTGTTTCGAAACAGATGTAGAATATAATATAACGTAATATTAAATAAACTCAAATACGTAAGATGTTGACTTTAGAAACACTAAAATTTATTTGGCGAATATTCCGGCTACTCCTGTAGTCTTTGTCAACGCTTGACATTTTTATGGCAAGCAAGGTTATGCCCTGGCTAAAACTAATTTTAAAAAAATACAGTAGTACAGTTTCTCCGTTTTATTTAGTATTAGTCAGAATATTCTATATAAACCTTAATTTTTCGAGTGGATTGCCACAATTCATTGGAATGGCAAAATTTTCCCATGTTTAGCCTACTTTGGTATCTAGGATAAGTCACAATCAGGCCTATCACATCGTACTCTCAGCTGCTTAGAATTTCCCCATGGCTGGTTTTCAATATCAGCCAATCACGTATTCAGTGAGTCAATGGGAGTCAGAGCATACCCTACAACGCTTAAATTTGCTATTGTGACAACCGTCGTGTGATGGCGTCAGAATAGCCAATTTAACACTGTAATGGAAATGGTGCTTCCAAGAGTAAGTGCGCATGCTCTTCTCACAAATCGGGACCTCCACTGCCGATCGCGTATTCTATCTATAGGCCTAATCTCAATGTTCAAAGTTTAAATAAATTTGCATACATATGACCAGTATAGACAAAATTTTGAATTATGATTACTTGAATTGAAATTTGTTAAAATACAGGAATAGGAATTCTTTTGAAAAGAAGATACTACAACCATGCTGGCAATTCATCTGCATGTGTATATTTAGGTTTATTACTAAAACAAATATCATTAAAGACGGTCAACGCATTCACAATTAATTTTTATATAGCTTATCAATTTCATTTTTATGCATGACATTAGTACAGCACATATCAAAACAGCTAAGATCTTCAAAGTAAAACTGTATACTGCTAAGTATACACTCACATATTTCAGTGTACAACTTAATTTCATTCTCCAAAGCTTTCCCACTTTACATAACTAGGCCTATGATTATTGTATTGAAAATAATAATTGTTTTCATTATTGCACAATATAACATAAACATTATTGTATTTCTCAAAAATTAAGATCTCAAATTATACATTTTTAAAAATCATTGATAAAAGAATCCTTCACTAAAATTTCCACCTGTACACTAGGCCTACATACTTCATGGTTAATTGGAAATTATTTGTCAATACGGTTAATTAAAATAATTGATCGTTAATAGACGTCAACTTCTTCTACTTTTTAAATGTTCAGCATTGCAGTAAGGTAATTTCTGTCTACATATCTTTAGTACGAGTTGGAAGTTCGGTTAACATCAAAGAAAACACATTCTGTGGTAATATAACGGTTGGTTCTAACAATAATGAGTACACATCGAAGACTTCGTGTGTTGGAAAGTACTTGTCTTTTCAAGTGGATTGTGCTAATTGCTCTCTTCAGTTCCATGAGCTTGTCTTACATGCATATACAGGTAAAATAACTAGAACTATACAGTAATACGTTTTCCCATTTGACACCATATTTTTCCTATTCAACGTTTTAATACAGGATGCTGCTTTAATATTTTGTTTTATTACTTAGATATCACCCATGTATTTTAATCATCAATTATCATGCATCACTTAAAACGTTTACAAAACAACGTATTATTTTCATAAAAGAAACTACATACCGGTACTGTTGTAAAGCGACTGGCATGTGTGGCCGCTACACTATCTCTATTACGTAATTTTGTTATTTTTATGAAATTTAAATACAATATTGCTATTATCAATAAGTACCGGTATTGAACCTATATGTTATCTTTAAGATACCCGGCCGATTGAATATGAGGGATACTATCGTAACGGGAACTGTCACATGATATTCAATGAAACAGTTGATTGGCTGTCAGCGCGTACAAAATGTGAAGCAGAGGGAGAATCTGGTCATCTCGTTACCATCGACTCAGAAGAGGAGAACAGCTTCGTTTTCGAGATTATCCGTCATGAGGGTGTTTTGTCAACATGGATTGGTCTGAAAAAGGAGAATTCTTCAATTCAGTGGGTAGATGGAGAGGGCAGTACATTTAGTAATCTCAACGAAGAAAACAGCGAAGATGCAGAGGATTGTGTATCCATGGGTAATGACGAATCACCAAAGTGGAATTGGAAAAACTGTGCAAACTTTAAAACCGCGTACATTTGTCAGAAACCAGGTAAGTGCACATGCATTAAGTACCACGATAGAGCTTACTGTATGTAAACACATACTTCTAAAATAAATGATGTACTGTACTGCAATTTATACAATCAGATTATGTATTATGGTGGTGGCGGCTGCTGCTGTTGTGTAAGTCATTACGTTTATTAGTGAAATACATTGTTCTTCAGAACACTGCCGCTGGAAATGTTATTGTTTTGCAATATAATAAATTTAAGGAAAACATTTTTTTCCTCAGCATCGAACCGAGGGATCGACTACAAGAAATATAATTCTCAAAAGCGTATCACAGCGGACAGAACGGCCAAGAAGTACGATGGCGTCACATCGTCTGGATCGTGCTCGCTGTATTGTATGAGTTACACCGGGTGCATCTCATTCTCATTTAGTCTGTTAACCAATGAATGTAGGCTAAGCGACACTATAGAAATTAACTTAGCGGATGACCTTTATGCTAATTATTTTGTACAGAATCATTTGTTTGAAAAGTGCAACTTCTAAAACAAATATGAAATACTTTATTAGTAAAGTTTTGTTGTATAGGCTATATTTAGCCAAATTTAGTAGAAATTACTTTTTGTCATTGTGGTGGTAGTTATAATAATACTGTTCTGTCTGTTTTTAAAATTCTATTGAAAGAGGGTATAATACGAAGAGTATAGAAATGTTCCGGCAATTCGTATTTTACTTGTACACAATGAAACGAAAAGCGAAATTCTACCACAGGTCGGGCGCCCTATTAGAATTAGAAAAGAGTTCGATACAACATGGACGTTCGATATTAACGACTTAAGCCGGCCACTCACTGAGCACGATGAATCCAACTCCACTCCCTGTGAGCGCTAGACAACGCGATGTCGTCTGCTGATTGGCGGTGGCAGTACAAACGGATCATCATTAAAAACGATCTATTGAGCGCGCGTCGTGGCGTCGCGTTTTATAGAATCGCGTCAGCCGATGACCGTCGGGTGCAGTGTGAGTGCCCGGCTTTATACGTGTATATCGTCTTTATTGAAGGACGCCCTCTAGCTCGTGGTATTAATTTTCAAAGATAGGATTCCGTTTCAAAGAAAAAACCGAGACTCCAATAATGCATATATAGAAACACACCTCATATTGTACCATCTATCTAGCGTACTATTCCGAAGCACAGTGACTCTTGACGAAAAGAAAAATTTAATATATTGATTTTTGTTGGAAAAGAAAAATAATGAGGCTAAATTTTACAAAAGTATTACTTAATTATGTATAATTGCAATTATAAATTTACTAACAAAATCTGTAATTTTCATTTTCTATAATTATATAATTCTTACCTTTTCCCCTTTTCTTTATTCCATCTATTCTTTACATGTGTCTTTCTATTCATTTCTATACCTTGTCCTTTCTTCCTTTTTGTTCTATTCCTTTTTAGCCTTTCGTTTCCTTTATAATGTAGTTTTTCTCTAATCTTTTCTTTTTTTTTCTTCAGTTATTTTTCTTTCTTATTACATTTCAATCTTTCGTTAGTTGTAGTATTTTCATTTCAATCCTTTTCTTTTATTTTTAAATCTTTTCCTTTATTCCTTTTTGTTTTATTACTTTACAGCCGTTCGTTTTATTTTTACGTAGCTACTTTCTATCATTTTCATTTCCGTTATCCTTTCTTTTCTTCATTTGTTTACTTTCTTATTTCTTTTCAATCTTTCGTTTTCTTTTTTTTTATAATTTCATTACAATCCTTTTATTTTCCTTCCTTCTTTTTCTTTTCTATTACTTTTATTCCTTTGCCTTTATATTTTTCTTGCTTTCTTTTCTTTCTTTCCATTTTCCTTTCCTTATTTACATTTTTTCCTTTCCTTCTCTTTTCTTCATAGTTTTTTATTATTTCTTTTCGATTGTTTCTCCTTTTTAATTCTTACTTTCCTTTATTCTTTTCCTTTTTCCTTTCCATTATTTTTTCCTTTCTATTTCCTTTCGTATCCTTTTCTCTTCCTTCCTCTTTTCCTTTAATTTTAATCTGGTTTTTTTCTAACCACCTTTTCTGTCCTTTCATTCCTTACCCTTCATTACTTTACCTTTCTTTTCATTTCTTACAGGTTACCATTGTTTTTCCTTTTATTCCCAATCATTTGTTTTTTCATTTTACATTAAAAAAACCCCCAATTTTTCAATACCTAATAATGGCTAGCTAATACAAGAGCAAATCATTAAGTAAAGTTCTACGCTAATCAGCTTATTCAACGAGATACGTTTTGAGGAGTGTTTTGAATATGGAAAGAGCTGCAACATTTGATTTGATATTAGGGAGAGCAATCCAAAGTTTTAGCGCAACTGACGCAAAAGCTCTGTCAACATGATGTCCGTGTTCTTGGAATGGTGAGTAGCGTTTTGTTAGTTGACAGGAGACTACGTACAATAGCATATGTGGGTAAGAAGATTTGAAATCATTGGGATATTCTATACTCTTGTTTATATAAGGTATATAATAGACTACTCTACACGTTCCAAACGGTTAAATCTAGAAAATGCAATCATTCTCGTGACCGAAAAATGCAAATCCACTCTCCATGTCTTAAAGTAGACTTGGCTAGAATGCGCCGCTGCAAGTAACCCCGGCCGATTGATAAGCTTGATAGTTTGATCAATTTACTTAAATTGATGTAAAATAAATTCAGAAATTCGAAATACAGCCTTCTTTATTATTTTATAAGACATTGTACATTAAGCCCCTTACTGTAGGCTAGTGAGTGTGCACAGAAACCTTAACCTAGAATGCAAATTATTATTGAGTAAGCCTACAGCATGTAAAATATACGATTACAGATTAGATGTTTGATTTATTAATATGTACAGTAAGTTAAACTATTCAAAGAAACGGTTTATAAATAATACCAGGGGTGGCGCCAGTGGTAGGGGCGGGGAAGTAGTCTCCGACGGTGGGGACGCTGTCCACGAAGAAAGCAAAGTGGGCGTGGCCTGGCGTCGCTCAAAATCTTTCGAAAGTGGTCCAGGAAGCAAAGACTCAAAACAGCTGAAAAACATCTCGCGTCGGGTTGCGTCGCACAACGCTGAATGTCATATTTTGGATCAGTAAAGGTAAATGATAATAATAATGTTGTCATCTTAGTTTAGAAAGTTGACAATATGCTCCAAAGAGGATGAGCTTTAGTTTAGTGGTTAAAGTGCTTTCCTTCAAATGCAATTTCGTTGGTTCAAACCTCGTATAATCTGAAATTTGCTCACATCGAAACAGCTCTACTCCAGAAATCTGATAAAGGTAATCGATTATATAATATGCAGCGAAAGTTAAGGTGCATTCACATCGGACCGACCGAAATTTGGATGCGCTAAACGCAAGCGTCCCTCCTTACACATTGATTCGATTTTCTGATTGTTTCGGTAGGCCTTCCGTTCCGAAAATTCGGATTCGGTGTAAATGCGGCTTTGAATCTACATTACCGAAATGCATGGTGGGTAAATGGGGCCCGGAGCCATGTAGCTTTCTGAGACTGGGGTCCTTTTTGATCCCGGTCTCCAATTCCATTGTGTACGGCTGCCCTGTGGATAAAATTGCGGTAAATTATCATCTGATAAGCCCATTCGTAGTTTGAATTTCACATGCTCGTTCAAGGTCAATAGACAAAAAAAAAAAAAAAAAAAAAACACAACCTCACACAACATAGGTTTATGTCGATTGACCTTTGTCGAATACTACGAGTACGCGCATGCACAGTTCAAACCACGAATCGGAAAAGAGAAGGGCACCGCGTACTTCTGGGGATGTGCACAAGCTACGCATTTCTCATTCACTTTTGCTATGCGAGAGTTCTATCAAAGATACTAGAAACATAAGATAGAGTTCTCCACAGAAAAAAAACTGTTCCACCGAAATGGTGGGAATACAAACAATGGGGTGCCGCGTACGGCTGGATCTAAATACTCTGCCACCGTTACATAACTGTGAATACATGGCCTCCTTTTGCGGGGGTTAAAATCATTGCCATTATCAATAAGATACACACAAGTAGGCATAAATAAATTAAAACAATAAAATGACAGACAAAAAAGCGCAGAGTCGTATGACCGGACTCCGATTAATGATAAAGTTTTCCTCCATTAGTGGAAAAAGAAGGGCGCCGTGTGCGTCTGGATATACCTAGCAACGGAAGAGCGCCCTATACGTCTGGACCAAGTACAGAAAACTTGCATTATAAAAAGAGAAGGGCGCCGCGTACGCCTGGACCAATTTTTACTATGCGAGTGTTTTTATCTTGTATTTCTAGTATCTTTGGTTCTATCTTGCGTCTCAAGTATCTTTGGCATTGCTAAGTATTATGTCATCTTATAGCCTATCCAGGTGTTTAAAATATATAAAGACACGATTATGTCTAATCTGCCATTGGGCTTTCTATCTAAGCTATCAACCCAAATAGGGCTTTAGAAAAGAATCATATTTTAATAGAAATTAATTTTTAAATCTGAATTATAAATTTTTCATTATATTTATGTCAATACTAGCAACGAAAAATATCATGTCGGCCGTTTTTATGTGTGATAACAGAACCTAAATCGAGGTAAGGCTAGTCTAGCAGTGTTAGATAGAGGCTGTTTTCGGCACCTACTATGTTTCTTCGCAGACCTATCACAAAGTTAAACATGAACAATCCATCCGCATTTTTTTTTTGTGTGGAACACAGAAAATCAAATTTCAGTCTTTTTTTTACATTTTTTTCATGTTCAGGAATGTCTAAATTCAGTTAAATTAGCAATTTCGTATTACATTTATAAATCTTTATAACATTATATAAAAATCAGATTTTTCTTAACAACTGAAATCTTGCCGGGAATGGGGCTTTAAATACTTCTTGGAAAATTTTAAATCGAGTTAAGTAATAAAGTATTTGTGAAGCATGTATGATTATGATTTGTCAATGAGATTGACCCTTTTAGAGAGCTTTTTGCAACAGTTGTCAAGTAGGCATTTAATCTCTCAAGTAAAAGGATAATAATGTGCTGTCAATTATGCAAACAATAATTTGTAACTTGTGAAAGACTCGCCTCTTTGCCAAAGACGCCCCTACAAAGTCTCCCCTAACAAACTCGCCCCTAGCAACCTCGCTCCTTGACTATACACAGTTGCCCCCTACACACTCGCCTCTTTCAAAATCTCCCCTAACTGACGAACTCGCCTACTAACAAACTCGCCACTGGCTATGCACAGTGACTCCCCTACACACGCGCCCCTATCAAACTCGCCACCTAACAAACTCGCCCCTAGCATGCATTTGTACATTAGTCCTGTAGAGCTAGGTCAGCGCCATGTGAAAGAAGAAGAAGAAGAAGAATAAGAATAATAATAATAATAATAATAATAATACAAATAATACAAATAATACAAATAATACAAATAATACAAATAATAAAAATAATAATCTCTGATCAGGAATTATTTAAATCCAGTCTTAAATCCTTCCACTTCAAATAGTTCAACTTCTTTCTGACATCTTCCAGCAAACCAGTTCTTGTTTGTTTTAATAGGCGCTTTTAAAAATGTGTATTATTTATTATTATTTTTTTTATTATTATTTTTTTTATTATTATTATTTTTATTATTATTATTTTTATTATTATTATTTTTATTATTATTATTTTTATTATTAATAATAATAAAAATAATAATAATAAAAAAAATAATAATAATAAAAATAATAATAAATAATACACATTTTTAAAAGCGCCTATTAAAACAAACAAGAACTGGTTTGCTGGAAGATGTCAGAAAGAAGTTGAACTATTTGAAGTGGAAGGATTTAAGACTGGATTTAAATAATTCCTGATCAGAGATGATACGTAATTGTGTTAGAAGAGTTGCAGAGTTTAGGAGCAGAAAAGTAAAAAGATTAATAATTATAAATGGGTTTTTAATATTGCTTCTGTCGGTAAATTATAATGAATATACATTTATAAGTATTTATAGTAATTAGGCCCCATGTTCAATGGTTACTTAAACTGTTTTTTTTCAAAATTTGCATTTGATATGATTAATGCACGTGTGTCTACTTACGTATAATATTGTATTAAGTATTGATAAGTACGACTATTGCATATATTTTAAAGTTTACGATGACGCTTTATTATATAAACTCATAAAAGCACGTATTATCGTATATAAATACACAATACTTCAATATCTATTTAATTCAATTCAAATTAATTTATTCATTATCAAAATTACATATAAATGCAAATAAAATAAATATACTGTACGTAAAATTAAGTTATTGCTTTAATTATTATACCGTGTTAAATGTTTATTATCAAACAAAAAAATATTATTGATTAGCAAAACACTTTTGCTGAAGGATAACAATAATTTGAAGATTGGATATTACTAGACACGATTAAAGTTCCAGATCACGTTTACCAAGACTCAACCAGAATAAAAGAAATAACTTATTCAAAATTATGACAATGAGCTAAGATCAAAATCGGTCCAAGTCCAACGTATTTCTAAATTCAACAAAGACGCTTTGGGGATTTTCTGGCGATCTGCTGCGTATGTAAATAAAGATATAAAGGCCTAAATCGCGTTACATTATTAGCAATTCTGCCAGCTTTTTTGGCCAATCAAATGTTTTAATCATCAGGCGCTATTTACATCACCATGGTCCGGATCACTATTTTTGTTGTTCTTCTTTTAGAAGTTTTTCTTCTGAGTACTACAAGTAAGTAAGTATGTCATGTCCGCGATGTACACGTTTTGACTAGTATACTCTAAACTTTATTAACATCTACAGCTAGAGGGCATTCGTAGGTAAGCTTATAATAAGAATTAAAAGTGTTCTAATAATAATTTTACTACTCGTAGTACTAGTAACTCGTTGAAAGTTAATAGTTTAGTTTATCTTTAGAAATAAGCTATTGAAAATTTTACTTGAATTTTTGAGGTATTTTATTGTTTTTAACAGATAGTACATATTTATTGAAACCTAAACGACTAGTTTAACCTCTATCAAAGGAAACTATTTTTATTTTAAATGTTTTATTTCAACTGTTTACATTTTCTCTTTTTCCGTGTTTCTGATGTATAAACTGTGTTGTTATTGTAAAGTGTGTATTAACTTACTTTTTTGCTCTGGGGGTTTTTTGAATAAATGAAATAAAAAATAAAATAACAAATTAAACACACAAAATGACACTATATATTTTTTTTAACTTATTAAAATTATTAGTTGATATAATGTAATAGGTATGACGTAAGAAAAATAACAGGTTTTCTTAATCCATATTGTAATTACTCTTATTCAAAGCCTAAAATCAAAATATAAATAATAGACTCCCAATCATAATATAAATAATAGGCTCCCAGCGGGAGTTTTTGTTTTTGAGTTTAATCTTACGTTCTTCAATATGCAGATTGTGTATTTATTGTAGTGTATCAGGATTTGTCATGAAAATTTTCTTTCATAACAACATTCAGTATACATTATATTACACTAAAAACACTTTATTATTCAATAATAGGCCTATCTACCTTTATTCAGACTCGGAGTACATCATCCGAGTTTGTTAGAAGTGTGTCATGTCATCACTGCAAAGAAAGAGACAGGTCAATTAATGATGTTTAATATCGAAAGGCTGAAAATGAACATACATAAGAATTAAATATGAATGTAAAGCAATAAAATGGCGTACATGTTAACTTCGAACATGTAGCCTATGTGGATTTACCCTAGGGGAAATGTTTTGATAATGGGATATGACATGCAATGTAATTTCTGAAGGAGTGTCTATTTAATGGATACTTTTACCCTGGGACAAAATAGCATGCCTTGGTTTAATATTTTTGAAAATAAAACTGGCCTTAGCAAGTCATGGTTAGCAGGCCATGACACACATGTATTTAGCACTGCGTAGGTCGCCTAGCTAGCTATATGCCAAGGCCTAATAATGTAAATTAGTAAAGTAAATTTGAAATTTTACTAACCTCTAGGCATAGGCATAGATACGGCCTTTTGTAATAGTTTAGCCTAGTCTAGTACTAGGCCCTAGTGTAGAAGAAATTCGTAAGCTAAAGGCCTAGGCCTATATTGGTTTTCAGATGTTTCAAGTTAGCAGCATTATTAGCATGGCCACAGGTGTTAGCACGGTAGGTAAAGGTCTAGGCCTGCCCATATACGAATAGGCCTATTAATTATATACAATACACTAAAAAGTAAATAGTAAAGTAAATTTGCAAGTTTACTAACCTCTCTAAGCACCCTAGGCACGGCCTTGATTAAAATTCGTGTTAGTGCATTTGGTGTGAAGTTTAAACACATTAAACAAAGCTTAAAAATGCATTGTATATTATGTTTTCACGCCTTCTCTCATCTCAAGTTATCGACGATTAGAATGTGTCCACACATCGTTTTTCACCTCAATTAACAGGGGTCTTGACAAAACAGGATGGCGTAATTATAACATGTAATATGCAACCTATCTTCTTTTAGTAGTCATTAGTCTCTTAACAAAAACAAATCGCGACATTTAACATAGGGTCTACTAAATGGTGCGGTAAGTGATCGGAGCGGTAAGTGATCGGAGCGAATAATTAATAATAATACTTGAAGATCGATTATCATACTAGTTAAGGAAATTATTCTTAATGGATACCAATGTATGACTCAGTAATCAGCTTGTCATATTTACCACTTGTTGTCAACTATAAACTGGACGAGTATTGTTTTCAATTGATATGACCAATAATAATAATAATAATAATAATAATTTGTATGAAATTTTTCATTAGTGTTGATCCAGCAAAATAAAAACCAATAGTACTCACACTACGTTTCGCGAACGATCCGTTCGCTTTTTCAAGTAGACTGGTGATGTTATTTCCAGTCTGGTCTGACGTCACCTCGGTGTTGTTGAGGTCGAGGTGCATCGCTGCGTCGTCGACAAGCACCCCCTCCCCTCTTATGTTGTGGTTCAATATGATATCATCATAGATATGTGATAGAATGTGTCCTCCTTCATCTCTGTTCATAGTATCTGTTGTTTTTCTAATCCATAAAGATTCTCTGACTTTTCGTTCAAACCATGAGCTTTCTTTCTGTAATATTTTTATGTCCCAATTTGGAA